>NC_089749.1:23895161-23900161 GCF_040412425.1 Macrobrachium rosenbergii
TTAGTTCTTAAACACTCCAACAGAAACTGGTCAGCTTTCATTAAAAGCAAAGCCTTCTGCAGAGCTTTGACATTATTCAACTAAAACGCTATTATTATTGTTACCCTCCTTCTTAACAAATTGGTGCCACGTGTAGTAAAAAAGGATCACTTCAACATGCAACAGACAATTTCTGTTACGTTTGTGCCAAAAGATAGACGTCCTTTATACACGATTCACTCAAGACAAATTATTGAAATTCAATAACACAATATGTCTCATTGCACTATCAGCTTCTTAATGGCGAAAATCCTTAAGCTGCCTACTTTACTTTGGCCTTTATGCCCCGAGCGCAATCATTCGCTTTTCAGTATCCAGAATAAGTAAGTGTCCTTCGTAAGATTCTAGATTGGCAGTAATGGAAGGGAATTATGGTCCTTTATCCAATTTCGATTCGAAATGTGGCACGTGTAGAGAAGATCTGGTTTGACCTCAGGGTTTTCAATTTTTTTAAAGTTTTTATCCAGCGTCCTTCGTATTCCTGTGCCCATGGGTCTGGGTTCTTCATCCCAATATCATTCCCGTGCCCGATGGATCAAGATTGGTTGGTTGGTGTAAATAGAGAAAGTATAATGTCAGCACGGGCTCTTGCCTAAGGGTAAGGTGTTAAAGAGAATAAAAGGTCTGGTGTGGACCTCTTACCTAGAATAAACTAACCAAAACTGTTGAGCATTGAATAACTGGGTGGATGGAATGGGATGGAAAAAGTGACAGACACTCCTCTTCAAGGGTGGAAGGTTCTATAAAAGATTCAAGGTAAACAGAGGCAAGAAGAAAATTCCAGAGCTTGGAAGTGCTTGGAGCATTCCTTTGGGTTTTTGAATTCTATGTTAGAGAACTTCTACATAAATCTAATTTACTCAAACAAAAGATAGCTGGAGTGACACAAGAAAGAAAATGGCAAGGAGTTCTGAAATCTAGAATTTTGGGACTCATCTAACAGACTGAATTTTGAGCTCTTTACTGCCATAATCCAAAATAATATCTGCAGAACAAAAGGAATGGACGATATTTTCACAGCCAGGTTCATCTGCTGTTGTTAGTCGTATTTTGAATTTAGTTATCTAGTTCATATTCTTTACTTGAAAGGTACTTTCTGCAATTTCTGTCTGGTTATTCAGTTACCTTCCATTACTTGATGTTTAAACCGAACCTCCTTAGATACAGGTACAAGCAGGTTTCATAATCATTACAACTCCCAATTACACATTTTACACAGAAATGTGCGCACGTCTCTGAGAGCACAGTTATGCACTACTGAGGGACACATGCACACTGACACACATCTACCCATGTATGGATATATATGTATGTATATATATATATATATATATATATATATATATATATTTATATATATATATATATATATATATATATATATATATATATATATATATATATATATATATATGTGTGTGTGTGTGTGTGTGTGTGTGTGTGTGTGTGTGTGTTCTGCTTTTAAACAAGTTGAATGCAATGCATAGAGATGGAAATACATGCTTCCGTCAGTGTCACGATTTAAACACTAAGCTGAGAAGTGTGAATGCCCTGGCCTTGATGTGGGACATTATTCCGTCATGTAGAGGACTTTCCTCTCTCAAAGGGGTTCACAACCCACCAAAAGCCTCTTTTCTGCCACTGGCGCTTTCGCAGGCAGCAGCGTGCAAGTAATACTGGCTGGGCTGATTTATAGTTTGAACCAGTGTGTTCAAATGAGTATAGGAAAAGACGATAGGTGAGTGACAACTGTGTAAAATTGGTTTGTATTTAGAGAACAGAGGAAATTCAGAACAAGATGTTGCAAACTGGAGAGCGATTTTGTGTTAGGTAAAAGCGCCTTATTATATCGCTTCATACTGTGGCCCTCTTAACCAGTTAACCAGACACATGCATGCACATGTATATATACAGTATATATATATATATATATATATATATATATATATATATATATATATATATATATATATATATATACAGTATATATATATATATATATATATATATATATATATATATATATATATATATATATATATAGATATATAGATATTTATATATATTTATATATACATACATTTATATATATATATATATATATATATATATATATATATATATATATATATATATACAATATATATATATATATATATATATATATATATATATATATATATATATATATATATATTTGCTTGTATATATGTGGTGTGTGTTGTGTGTGTGTGTATGCATGTGTGCATGTGTGTGTGTGTATAACTATATTGGGGCCAGCACCCTCTTAAATTAAGTTTTCACTAGATGTTACTGGTCCACTGAAAGGCGTTTTGAATGGAACATTATATATATATCCTTTTCGAAGGATAACCCAGTGGACCTTTAGGGTTTTTATCATTCATATGAAAAGGCCTCCTCATATTTCTTTGAACTCTTCTTAGAGTAATCATCTCAGATTTAATTGCAAGTGTTTTTGAAAACTGTCATCCTGGCGCAAAAAAACGACTTCAGAATTCCTATATGAGGTTTTCTGTTTGTCTCTCTGTCCTCAAATCTGTATCCCATTAACTGCCTCTCTCTTCCTCTCCCTCTCTGTCTGTTAAGTCCTTGCTATGTAAGTGCCTGTCTCTTCTCATTTTCTTTCCTTAGTAGCTTCTCTTGGTTCTGTCTCTCCATTCACATTTACACCTCTCTCTCTCTCTCTCTCTCTCTCTCTCTCTCTCTCTCTCTCTCTCTCTCTCTCTCTCTCTCTCTCAGGACATTCACCCTGACCACTCTTATTTTAATTTAGCACGGCAGCAGACGAAATCGACAAGAAAGAGGGAGATTCTATTTCTGGAGTGCTAGAAAGGCTATTGGGACCCGTCAGGGTCTTTCAATGATTGATTTCATCCCAAGCACCCTTTCACGGGGAACCTTACTATAGACGGGCAAGGCACGCAATTTTGGGACATTCAGTAAACTGCTTTTCACCTTATTTCCAGAGGATACCATTGGATCTGCTTTTTTCATGGGTCGTTGGGTTGCTGGATTAGTTTCCTTCCCAGGATATGAAGATATGACTGGATTTGACTTCTTTATACTGTAGTTCAGAGGAAATGACTGGATCTGACTTCTTTATAGGTCAGAGAATATGACTGGATCCAACTTCTTCATAAATCAGAGGATATGACTGGATCTGACTTCTTTATAGTTCAGAGGACATGACTGGATCTGACTTCCTTATAGTTCAGAGGATATGACTGGATCTGACTTCTTTATTGTTCAGAGGATATTACTGGATCTGACTTCTTTATAGTTCAGAGGACATGACTGGATCTGACTTCCTTATAGCTCAGAGGATATGACTGGATCTGACTTCTTTATTGTTCAGAGGATATTACTGGATCTGACTTCTTTATAGTTCAGAGGATATGACTGGATCTGGCATCTTTATAGTTCAAAGGATATGACTGGGTCTAACTTCTTTATTGTTCAGAGAATATGACTGGAGGTGACTTCTTTAAAGTTCAGAGGATATGACTAGATCTGACTTCCTTATAGTTCAGAGGATATGACTGGTTCTGTCTTCCTTATAGTTCAGAGGATATGACTGGTTCTGGCTTCTTTATAGTTCAGAGGATATGACTGGATCTGACTTCTTTATAGTTCAGAGGATATGACTGGTTCTGGCTTCTTTATAGTTCAGAGGCTATGACTGGATTTGACTTCTTTACTGTCCAGAGGATATGACTGGAGGTGACTTCTTTAAAGTTCAGAGGATATGACTGGATCTGTCTTCCTTATAGTTCAGAGGATATGACTGGATCTGACTTCTTTATAGTTGAGAGGATATAACTGGATCTGACTTCTTTATAGTTGAGAGGATATGACTGGATCTAATGTCTTAATAGTTCAAAGGATATGACTGGATCTGACTTCTTTAGAGTTCAGAGGATATGACTGGATCTGACTTCCTTATAGTTCAGAGGATGTGGCTGGATCTGACTTCCTTATAGTTCAGAGGATATGACTGGTTCTGTATTCCTTATAGTTCAGAGGATATGATTGGATCTGACTTCCTTATAGTTCAGAGGATATGACTGGATCCGACTTTGTCTTAAGTGGGAGGATATAACTGGGTATTCTTTCCTCATAAGTTAAAGGATGCCTCAAGTTCCACCTTTTTCTTAGGTCAACAGGATCTGCTTCATTCATAGGTCAAACAATGTTGCTGGATTTGACTTCATAAGACAAACTATACAAATGAATCAGTAATTTGTTGATAAGCAAGTGCACTTGAATCCCGGTGATACTTTTCATTTTGGTTTCGTAATCAGAAACTTGTTCATATAAATGCATTTCGGGGTTCGGAATACCATACATATAAAAAGAGTAGATTTTTTTTTTAAGTTAGCACTGATCTTTTGACTGTGTTCTTCTTACTATGACAATATTTATACACTTCTTTGTATACACAGCCTGCTTACAATGCACACTTTATGGTAGTTGCTTACAAAATGTACAATGTAGAATGTATGTCCAAATACTCACCCCCTCAATACTCAATATATAGTATAAATATTCAATCACCAGTTTACTTCTTCATATAAGTACATACTCTGCTGATGACATTCACCAAAAACATGCTATTTGAATAGCCACAGTATTCTTTTTAATGTTCGATTTCCTCACACATTTTAGGCACTTACCACTGCCAGCCTCGAATCTGATGGGAAAATAAATGATGAAGTGTTTCCCTTCTTGAGGGATTCGTATGAGGTTCCCTTTACCCTACGAGGAAGGATGAGGATTTGTCTAAGCTCATACGTACTACTAATAACTGTCGAAATAAGATACATTTTCACTAAAACTAAAATAACCCATCCCTATGATGGTAACTCAATTTTAGGTGTTCTTTGATTTATAAGTTGAAAAAAAGAATCTGCTTAAATTCACTAATTCTGTGTATTGTATCT
>NC_089749.1:23905161-23910161 GCF_040412425.1 Macrobrachium rosenbergii
TTGCTAGTTCCTTACTCCTTACCTTGTATCCTAACTAATTGCGATTTCATCATTTCTTTACTCCTTACCATGTTTTCTTACTCCTTACTTCCTTATTTCCAATGGCCATCGTTTCCTTACGTTCTTATTGTCATACTTCCTTACTCCTTTTTCATTTCCAGATTAATTTTCTGTTCATTGCCTGTTTACACTTTTCTCCATACTTCCTACACTTTTAATTCACTTTCCCTTACTTCCTTCTTCCTTCCTCCTTACCTGGTTTCCTTGTCCTTCATTATCTTACTTATATAATTCTGTATTTCCTTATCCTTAACCATTTCCTTTACTTTCTTATACTCTTACTCATTACCTTGTCTTACTTTCTTCATTAATATTTGCCTTTTTCTCACTCCTCATTTACTTGTTTCGATGTTTATTTATTGCCCTAACATGTATTTCAGTATACCTATTTCCTTACCACTTTACTTCTTTACTCATTACCTTGTGTCTTTCGTCATTCCTTACTCATTACTTGGTCTCGACCTTGTTGCCTTACTCATTAGTTTCCTATCTTCACTGCTTCATAATTTTTACCTTTTTCCCTTGATTCGCCCTTCCTTACTCAATATCTTGTACTTTATGCCTCTTATCCTCACTCACTATTTTGCAATTTGCTTCCTAATTCCTTACACATTGCCTAGTTCCCTTAGTTTCTTTTGCGCCTATACTCTGATTTCTTACTTTATTTCCATGCTTTGTTCCGTAAACCTTGTTTAATACTCTGTATTTTTATATGTCCATATTCGTTTCTCCCTATTCCATTATTTCCATTCCATCTTATATCTTACCTTACGTTCCATGTTCATGGTTTCTTACTCATTACCTTGTATCTTACCCCTAATTTCCTTGTATGCATGTTTTCTTACTCATTACCTTGCAATTTACTCCTCAATTCCTTACTCATTACCTTCCAATTTACTCCTTCATTCCTCACTCATTACCTTCCAATTTACTCCTTCATTACCTTGTACCTTACTTCTTATTCCCTTACATGAATATTTCCTTCCTCATTGCCTTGCATTTTACTCATCAATTCCTTACTCATTACCTTGCATGTTACTCCTTGCTACCTTACATCCATATTTCCTTGCTCATTACCTTGCAATTTACTTCCAAAACCTTACTCGTTACCTTACAATTACTCTTTAAAACTTTACTCATTACCTTTATCGTACTTCATATTTTTTTCACGCGCTTATTTCTTACTCCTTTTTTGAGGAAAAAAAATACCCACTTATTCATTAACTTGTATGCCCTTTTTATGCCGTTTTAATTATTACCATTTATTATACCATCATGTCCTTATTGTCTTCCTCCTTATTTTATATTCCTTTCTCACGATTCGAAACTCATTACCTTATTTCTCACTCATTATTCCCTTACCCTCTTACTTCCTTATTGCCTGATTCCTTATTTCCGGAGCAAATTCCTACGAGTGACCTGAATCGTAAAGCCCCTCGCCTTGGGTTATAAAGCCGAGAATTATGGCTCCTGCGAATATGATGGATTTTTCGTGGAACATCTTAATGCCATCTTTAGAAGGCGATGAAGATATTTTTCATGCATTGCTGGAATTACTTCTCATATCTGTGTTTTGAGTTTGTTTTGTGTATCTTGCTTTATTTGTGTATCTGAAATTCATGCTGATTTGAAGTGAATTCACGAAGAATGCTGACCCCTTCCGTATGACCTCACTCGGACTTAATTCGCTCTGTGGGTGTGAATTATATCTTCACCTCTTTCGAAGAGAGTTGTTGAGGAGAGCAAATATTTTCCAAAATAATTCAACTTCCTCATTACATGGGAAATGTCCCAACTTCCTTCCATGAGAATTAATGTGTGAAGACGATTCTTGACAAACCACTTCGCTGAAAGCCAGTGAATTCATTAAATTAACTTCAAAATTCACTTCTTACGAAGTGAATACTTCACACGGAACCCACTCATTACTGGCTAATATCATCACTTCTTATCACATAGAGATATAATGAAACCCAAGTCGGTTCTGAGAAATCGGACGCGTGGTATAACTTGCTTGGGATCTTCATTTAATGCTTTCGAAAGCCGTTGCTTTTCCATTTCACAGATTTGGTTTTTATCAAATTTTTCATTTCATTTTCTATTCGTTTCTTTTGCTTTTTATGGTTTTTCTCCCCCTGAGATTAATCCCTTTCCTTGTGGGGGTCAACGATTAACGCAAATTTAAAAAAAAAAGGAAGAACGTCACAATAACGGTACAAAATATTGAGAAAGTGCAATTGCTCCTTTTTCGTATCCGCAACCTGAAGAAATTTTGCGAAATTGTGGAAAAGTACTCTCTTCATTTTATTATTATTGCTTTCCTACTCTTAATCATAATAATCTATAATCAGAACCATGTGTATTATTATTATTATTATTATTATTATTATTATTATTATTATTATTGTTATTATTATTATTATTATTATTATTATTATTATTATTATTATTATTATTATTATTATTAAAGAAATATTGTGAGAAGTCGACCACACATTTTCATTTTATTAATGCAGCTAGCAATTAATGAGCTGACGCAATTTAAGATATTCGCAAGCAGTCCATTAAATTACCAGAAAAAGAAAAAAATAATAATCTTCAGTAGCGGATGGAAAGTGCAGCACCATTCTACTGTTGCAACATCATTGTTATACCATAAAAACTTAAAAATTATGCAAATTCAATTTCCATTTAATATGATGTCTCATATGAATGTACACGTAATGGAATACAGTTATGGAAAATAATTACACTCTCACGGAAGGCGTGATTATGAAATGATGTATTGTCGACGAGTGGGATTTAATAATTAAAAGGTGTTGCAACAGATATCATAAAGCAAAATGCAATCTCCTGCGCTCCCACGAGTTAACTAATTGCAATTCATATGGATGGCCACAGATTTGATTAATTTATTTACATTTGAATGAGAGAGAGAGAGAGAGAGAGAGAGAGAGAGAGAGAGAGAGAGAGAGAGAGTTGCTTTAGTACAAAAACACTTTCTACATTACTAACGATGAAGGACAATGAACATTTTTATTATCATAGATGCATAGGGACATACTAACATGTGCATATTTTATATTTACAAAATTAAGTTTTAGGAGCTATTTCAGAATTTACGGACACTATTTTTTCCTCTCCTTATTTTTTAAATTTCTTGGTCTTCTAATAAAATTCACTCTCTCTCTCTCTCTCTCTCTCTCTCTCTCTCTCTCTCTCTCTCTCTCTCTCTCTCTCTATTATTTGCCGTGCATTCACGCCTCCTGTCACGTTTTGGCGTGGGACTCGTGTTATCGGAATAACCAAATCTGGGCGTTGCAGAGAGTGTAGTAGGAGAATAGAGTAAAGATTACATTGAAGGAATATATATATATATATATATATATATATATATATATATATATATATATATATATATATATATATATATATATATAGATAATATATATAAATATGTATTTGTATATGATATATATATATATATATATATATATATATATATATATATATATATATAAGTAATATATACTCAATATGTATTTGTACATATGATATATATATATATATATATATATATATATATATATATATATATATATATATATATATATATATATATATATATGTATGTATATATTATATATAATGTATATATATACACATAAATAAAAGCATTCTTCTTATAAGTAGGAGACTCCAATAATTATTGGCAGTAATAATGATCTCATTCATACCTTACTTACTGATTAACGACTGCACTACCTATTCAAAAAATTACCATAACATCAGCCACTTATAAACCTATAGATTATGCTCACCTCTCCAGGTCTAACTACACACAAGCATCATGCAAAGCTCATACCCATCTTGCATGCAAGCAGTTTCATGCTCTCTGGATATCAAATGGCCTTTTCTTCCAACACCTCTCCCATATCATTTACCAAGAACTTTCGCTGTATCCCTCTCATTTCCTTCCTTCCAGCTTATCAGAACTTCATTTTCTCAATACGAAAAATATCTAAACAAGCTGACCGTCTTTTAACTACGCTAACTTTTTAATCAAATTTTTGCCTCATCTCTATAAATTTGTTCTCACTTTCATTATTTTTCATTTTGTAAACTCTATATCAGGGGTTTTCAACCTGGGGTACGCGTACCCCAGGGGGTACGCCAAGGGTCAGTTAGTGGGTACGCTCTCCCCATGGGTCGTTAGGGTTAGGGGCCTGGCCGCCCACCGACTGCATAGCCACAGGTAAATAAGTATCAACAATTTTCTTTATTTTTATGGAATTCTTTGTGTTTACAATATTGTTGGTTATGTCTGGAGGGTTGTGTACTTACTTCCCTTCAGTACAGTACTTGCAAATATACACAATGGAATGTTTTGCTGCGTTTGTTTTGTTTTCTACTTTATACAAAGTGATGGGGCTACATTATTGACATTAAAAATACCCAAAATGGTACGTGGGGAGAAAAAGGTTGAAATCCCCTGCTCTATATGAACGATTCAACTTACTATCCTCTATCTTTTTCCGTTTGAATTCACTTAGGACCCAGAATTCACTTTCGTAAATGTGAACTGGCACATATTCCATAGCATACATATTAAATTTTACTTCCATTAAAAATATTCATCGTTTCTTAAGCTTTTAAAAGGATATTGCCACCTTCTTTAAAATAGTTCTTCTGTGAGCCACGTCTTCCATGAGTTGATAATTTTGCAGTATGTTTAATCCCAAGTGTTATTCGAATTTCAGCAGCCATGTTAACATTCGTTGCTTCATTCACTTGGTTTTATTGACCCCCTCACAAAATGTAGGAGGAGTAATTCTACGCTTATAGTTTCCTTGAAACCACCTTCATCACCATTTGTATTTAAAATTACTTTCATTTCTTTATATATATATATATATATATATATATATATATATATATAT
>NC_089749.1:23915161-23930161 GCF_040412425.1 Macrobrachium rosenbergii
AGACAGATAGCACACATTTAGAAGTTCATTAACGACGACAATTTACATAAGAACTTTTCGGCTGTAGAGAAAAGTTTGTGTATTTTTCTTTAAATTGGGGTCGTGGAGAACAGACTCGTACAAACATACATTGTAACCGTTGTGAATGTTCCTTTCATATGATAATTAGTTATACAAAGACTTTGAAAGGAAAGGAAATGCATGATGAAAATCGTAATAATTTTGCAATACGAGCGTTGTACTTTACCTAATTTCTTGATCTCGTATGAAGTTGATTGACATATGCAAAGCAAATCAGAAAAAAAAAATACTTTTCCGATTTCTAAATCATAACGAAAACTATTCTGATAAAAAAACACGCGTAAACAATTCCAAAATTTCAGGGTGATAAATATTTAGGGAATTGGAATGTTAAAATGAAACACTGAGTTTTTATTAATAAAAAATGATCTAATAAAATACTTCTCTGTCTTTTATATTTTAATAGACAATAGTGTTGGTTAATAATCCCAGATTATCATAAATTCCCGGAGTTATTAAATAATAGATACCAAAACTCTTATTTGACTGACACTGAGTTTTTCAATATAAAAAAAACATTAACACACAAATAATAAACTTCTGTCGGTTTCAAATTTCAGTTGACAACGATATTGATCAATTATCCAAAATAACTGTAAATTTCCGAACTGATAAAGTCTAGAGATACGAAACCACTTACTTGACTTAGAACACAGATGTAAGTAAACCTCTTGGACGAAGAAACTACGTGGAAATAATGGCGAACTTTCGCGCCGACCAGGTCTTCAAGAGTTCAAGATTCGGAAAAGAAGGAATTTCCACTTTTAACTTGTCGGGGATGGACGCAGAATTCAAGAACTTTGGCGTAGTTAAGATAGTCGGCGATCGGTTGAAATGTTCCAGCGAAACTTAGAGGAGGGATCTTATGGCAGAGTCTTATCGCGCTGCGAGTTATAATACTTTTACATCATTCCGGCTTTCGCTGGATGCCTCGAGTGGCGTGAGTTGCCTTGTTATTTACAAGCAAAAAACACATGCATAGTCACACACACACACATATATATATATATACATATATATATATATATATATATATATATATATATATATATATATATATATATATATATATATATATAATATATATATATATATATATTATTTATGTATGTATGTATGTACGTATGTCTATTGATATTTATTACCAGTTGAAGCTGTTTCTGCAGTGATTATTGTTATCGACGGTGTGTTCGATTTTTCCTCAAGTTTTCAGTCCATCAGGTGGGAATGAATCTAGCTTGTGTTAACAAGGTCCCACACGATCAGTGTTCAGCCCGTCTTACATATCTTCCTCAAAATTCTATGCGAAGTGAGTCTCCTGTATTTTTCTATAGATTCACAGAACTTTTTCATCAAGTTCGTTTTAGAATTGTCAGTGAGTATTGACGAAGTGACATGAAGTGAAAGTTTAATATATCACGAGAATGGTATATTGCATTGCAAATTTAAAACAAGGTTTTTGATTAACAGCCAAGCTCAGACAGGTGTATATATCCTTGACTGAAGTTTGTTTTGAGGAATTTCGCTAGTAGAGTTCTCTAGTGGTCCTCCATTCAGGTTGATAAACTCTCCTTTTGATTTTGGATTTATTAATTATTTATTTTTGGCTTTATTTATCAAAAAATTGTCAGAAGTATTAGATATCAGCGGGGTATGCAAATGAAAGGCTTTGCATTCAAAGTAAGAAGCTTTGGCTACACTTTTCACCTATCAATTCTTGTATAATTTTCAGGGCGTTCTTAATGAAAACCCTATCATAAACCTGTCCAGGTTTGTTATGTAATATTATTCCTGTAACTCCTATAATCTGATCTGTAATTTCTCCTAATTCAGAAAGTATAGTTCATTTCGGCAACTTTTTAAAGCTTTCCTTGTCCAGACTTCCCTTACATAGATTGGTCAGCGAATCATTGCCGCTATCATCACCACCATGCCCCAGAATCTGGCTTCTAATCAATTCCTTTCATCTTTCCCTTCTTCGGCCTGACAATTACTTCAACCTACCCTCTATCTTCTATATTTAACAACGCTTCAAAATAACCTACATTGAAACCATTCTGCATTTCCATTTACTCTTGTTATTCTGAGATCTGTTTTGCTCATTAACTTTTATCGCTACATTTAATTCTCTCCTGCACATTTTCTCCCCAATATACTTGCTGCATTGCTCTTTCAATATTACGTTCACTCCTGATTTTTGTCTCTCTTTGCTAGTGGCTACATAACTCATCCTCTTATATACTTTTCATTAGCACCGGAGAGCAATTTATACATCCTTGTTTTATCTTGCAGTCCTTTGTCCTTATGTTGTTACTATATGTAATATATATTTTCAAAAATATATTGTTAATCTGTAAGCCTGATGTTACAAGGACTTCTGGGAACTAGACACGAGTGGGAAACCTCCTCCTATGACTTTCCTGGTAATATTCATATTCAGTCTGGAGTCACTGGAGATCAACCTTGGTATCTTCCACGTAACCTGCAATATTATCTTGTCGCCCGCTATGGATGCACTTGTACAGACACACACACACACACGTATATATATATATATATATATATATATATATATATATATATATATATATATATATATATATATATATATATATATATCTATCTATCTATCTATCTATCTATCTATCTATCTATCTATCTATCTATCTATCTATCTATATATATATATATATATATATATATATATATATATATATATATATATATATATATATATATATATATGTGTGTGTGTGTGTGTGTATGTATTTTTATACATAATCCGTAACTTTTTACATACGTATTTGCAACTGTGTATTTGAAAAGAGAGAGAGAGAGAGAGAGAGAGAGAGAGAGAGAGAGAGAGAGAGAGAGAGAGAGAGAGAAAGTTCCCCAATCTGAGGAATTCAAATGTGGATCATGAGCCAGGAAACATAGTTTGTAGAAAGTGGCCCTAGTTACCATCAAGAACAACAATTTTAAATCAGCAAACAGGATCAGTGGCTCCGAAGGCAGAATAAATTGCGAACATATTTTGAAAACCTTTGGGTCAAACGATGTAATCAAAAGCAAACGAATTCATTTCGACCTGCTCCCCTTTTTGAAGAAGATCCGGGTGTTTGGTGTAATTGCATGAATCACGTTCCTGTTGCGCTGTTGCTGTTGCACCTTTCATCTCTGCAAAATGGGAGACCTTCCCTTTTTCCAAACGCGGAGGAGAGTACTTACTTAAAATGAATTAAAACTGGAGGCTGTCGTTTAATTCTTTTGCACTGTTTCAGGTGAAGATTAGTCGTTGTTTTCCGAAGTATCTTTCTCTCCATCCGCCAGTTTGTTGTATAGGTTTTTATTACACACAAACACACACTCAAACACACTCACACACATTTGTATGTATGTATGTATGTTTGTATGTATACATGTATGTTTCTATGTATGCAAATATGTGTGTTATTTTTTTGTGCATTGGTAAGCACTCGTGCATTATATTTGCATTTCTAACTAGAGAGAGAGAGAGAGAGAGAGAGAGAGAGAGAGAGAGAGAGAGAGAATTAATATTTTGACAATGTATGAAAGTTATGGAGTCCATATTGTATGCAATGATGGCAATCTCTAAGGTATGGGCTGGCTTCTACATTTCCTTAGTCATATTATTGATATTATCAGTTAGTTTAATGGTATCACTGGATTGAAATTCTGAGCTCTTTCCAGGGTTGCAACAGAACCTAGCATATATGTGGCTTTTTCGCTTATCTCTGAGTGGAATCTCGCTGTTTTGCATTTAGCTGACTCACCGTAACGGTATCTGACGGCTAGTTCCATGAAAACCAAAGCAAAAGAGCAACATTTTTAGTGATCAGTTTACATAAATACTGAAGCTAACTAAATATAAATACATTTTCATGATCTAAGTTAAAAGCGGAGCACAATGACTGCGCACATTTTGATTTTAATTACAGTAAAACTGTAGCTAGGTAAATGTAATATTTTATCATAAAAGCATATGAAGAGTACAATTATTGCATATTCTTTGCATCTAAGTACATTTAAACCGAAACTGGATAAGTACAAATACTTTGTCCTTAAGGTAATAACATATACTGTATATTCAATAGTTACATTAAAACCGAGGCAAAATAAGTATAGGTACTTTGTCATTAGTTGAAATTAAAACGAAAAAACTATCATTGTGAACTATGTCCTTATTAGGTTAAAACAGAATAAGAATAACTTCATATACCTTGTCCCTAGTTAAATTAAAAAAGTTAAGTATACCTTAGTTTTACCAGACCACTGAGCTGATTAACAGCTCTCCTAGGGCTGGCCCGAAGGATTAAACTTATTTTACGTGGCTAAAAACCAATTGGTTACTTAGCAACGGGACCTACAGCTTATTGTGGAATCCGAACCACATTATAGCGAGAAATGAATTTCTAACACCAGAAATAAATTCCTCTAACTCTGCATTAGCCGGTCGGAGACTCGAACTCCGGCCTAGCGAGTGCTAGCCCACAACTCTACCGACTCACCCAACGAAGAGTTTAGTTAAATTAAAGGCGAAACGCATTAACTATAAATGCTTTTGTCATAACTGAAATTAAAACCGAGGCAATATAACCAGACATACTTTTTCATTATTTAAGTTAGAACTAGAGCAAAGTAACTACGTATATTTTGTCTGCTATTAGTTACACTAAAACTGAAGGAAAATAAATGTGAATAAATTGTCATTAGTTACATTAAAACCGAACTAAAATAACTATCAATAACCTGTTATTACTTACATTAAAACCACAAGAAAATGACAATCAATAAACTGCCAATCGTTGCACTAGAACTTTAGCAAAAGAACTATCAATAAATTGTCGTCAGATACATTAAAACTTTACCAAGAGCTATCAGTAATTTGTCATTATTTACATTAAAACAGAAACGAAATAACTATCAATAAATTGTCATTATTTACATTAAAACTAATGCGTAATAATGATCAATAAATTGTCATTAGTTATATCAAAACCGAAGATAAATAACTATCAATAATTGTCACGCGTTACACTGAAACCGAAGCAAAATAACTACATGTATTTTTTTCATTGCTTGAACATAAACCAAACCAAAATAAGTCCGTCCACTTTGTCTGGCTATTAGTTACATAAAACCGAAGCAAAAGCGAACCTCTATTAACCTACCATTCCCCTAAACCCCGAGATAAAAACAGTGTGTAGGAGTGCAGAAAACCCATAGCTCATCCTTCCACAGACGCGCTCTCCTGTTTTCTTCTTCTTCTTCTTCTTCTTCTGCCATCGATCATCTTGACGGACGGACCTTAATCGAAACGTTTGATATTTTTCCCCAGCGACGAGCCAAGACTCCGGTTGCAAGTCAAAGTCATTTTGAAGGTTTTCCGTCGCGGCTGTAACGAATGGATGTAGGAGAAAATACAAAAAAGGGAAGGGCTATGGAGGTGTGTATGGATGCAGGGATGAAAGGGAATCGACGGAAAGGGAAAGGGCTGTGGAGGTGGGTATAGATGGTGAGATGAAAAGGAATCGAGAGTCCCCGTTTATATAAATGGATGCAGCTATGGAGTGTGTACAATTAGTGTTGGTTCGAAGTATATGTATGTGATTACAGAAGCTGATGGTAGTTCTGTGTATATGTGTACGATTACAGGAATGGAAACACAATAAAGGTTAAATACAACTGCGTAAAAATACAAATTTGAAAGTCAGTCCAAATTTAGATTTATACCACATGCGTTGGGATGCGAAATAAAATCTAGGCAGAAATCTAGCTAACTGTATGATAAATAATAGAATGAAAAAAACTGTATATATACACATATATATGTGAATTATGATTAAAATCATGATAGTAACTAACACAAAACAAGTTCGGCCTTATAGAAGTGAACTGAGTGTCATACTGGGATGCAGCAGTTAACTGACCTAGAATTCATTACTCTTTGATGCTAAAAAGTCCCAAATATGGAAGGTGGGTTTATCCCCTTTGGGTCACTCTGAGCAATATTTATCACTGGTCATTTTTATTTTTCCAAATAATACGATAATAGTAAGAAGAACAGGCAAAAAATAAGAAGAAAATATATAAATGTAAAGAAGAGAAAACGGTTGGAAGGTGTAAGTAGGTTGTAAGAAACGATAAAATAAAGAAACAAAATTGGGTGGAAGGCATAAATAGGTTATAAGGTCTTTAAGAATGAAAATTGAAAAATTGATGGAAGTAGAACTAATATCCGAAACATTAAAAAAAAGTCTGAATAAGTGCTGGAAAATTGATTAAAGGCAGAGAAAAGAACTGGAGACATCGTTAGAATGACAGACCAGTTTTCAAGAAACGACCTGATACGAAATGATATAAAGAAATAATAGCAGTTTGCTGGTAAAAATGCTGAAATAGCAACAGGATACACTGAAGAGCTGTCATTTATTTCATCTGGAGTAACCTTTGAGAACCTAAAAAAAAAAAAAAAAAAAAAAATTGTATCTCTGGGCTGAACTATACTGACTCAGTTGGGTTGTTATAGGGAGGAGGAAGTCCAAAATACGGAAATGATCGTAAAGTACGACACTTCGACGTTGATGATGAAACTCGGATAATTTTTTCTTGTGTTCCTACGCGTTCGAGAATTCGACTTTCAGATCTCTGGATGCAGTTATCGTTGATGGGATTGGAATGAGAAGCAACGAGAGAGAGAGAGAGAGAGAGAGAGAGAGAGAGAGAGAGAGAGAGAGAGAGAGAGAAGTCTAATGTTCTTGGGGTGTGAACGGAAAGTGGAGTAATAAGAAACAGAGGAATACATAGATATCTAGATTTTTGATAGTTACATATATTGAACTGAACTGAGAGAGAGAGAGAGAGAGAGAGAGAGAGAGAGAGAGAGAGAGAGAGAGAGAATCGCAGTTGTCGTAAAAGTATTTGTTGACAAAACATTTATGCTGAAAAGCCTAGAGCGAAGTTTAATCTTTATTCTACAGAAGTAATAATAACAGTTAGAATATCATGAGTCTTTCGACTTCAGAGTTTGTGTTTGTGTAAGTGTGTGTGTGTGTGTGTGTGTGTGTTTGTGCGTGCGTGTTTGTGCTTAAAAAATGGTGATGGTGACAGGGTTTCAACCCGGTATGTGCCCACCTTTGTGGCGTGTTTAGTAAAAAGACTGTAAATATCATAAAGATAATGACCCTAAGAAAAATTATCCCTAAATAACGACCCCCCCCCCCAAGAACCCTTGGGGTCACTATCTAGGAAAGATCCTCATACGCAAATGAATAAAGAAGGTGAAATTCGAAAAATCTCCATATATCCCATAAAATTTAGTGGAAAAAATCAGGATGACTATATTTCAGGCAACTTAGGTTCAACAGGTAATGTTTTAACAAAAGCTCGCTTTTTTTAAATAGTGGAAAACTGACTTCAGGCTATAAAAGAAAATATCACAATTGCTGTAAACATCACTCAAATCGATTAAATTGGATTTTATTCCATCAGGTGAGGTAACATTTTATTCCTTCTTGCGGAGAGACACTTCTGCTTGAAACTGACTTTCTTTCTGCGTATAGATATAGCTGACATTTGCCTTGAAACGCCTACATGCCTTTGTTAAATCCTTTCAAATACCGTTAATCCATCCGTTGAAAGAGCGAATTATTCAGTGACCTTCAAAAACTCGTTTTAAATTCGTTTCTACTCTCTGATTTAAAAGACTCCATCCGCCTTTAATTAATTCACAAGAGAATACTTGAATAGTTTAAAAAAGTTATTGTGTTGCCTTCCAGATGTACGTGAGGATGAACTGTAAGAATCTTTTCTTCTCTGAAGTGGCTCTCAAGCTGAGATAAGAATGAAGATTACTTCGACAGATTTTTAGTTTTCTGTAAAAGAAAACTATCGAGATGGCTTTGTCTGTCCGTCAGCACTTTTCTGTCTGCCCTCAGATCTTAAAATCTACTGAGGCTAGAGGGCTGCAAATTGGTATGTCGATCATCCATCCTCCAATCATGAAACATACCAAATTGCAGCCCTCTAGCCTCTGTAGTTTTTATATTATTTAAGGTTAAAGTTAGCCAAATTCTTGCGTCTGGCACCGCAACAACACAGGCCACCATGGCCGGCTAAGAGTTTCATGGGTCGTCGCTGAGAGTTTCGTACAGTATTATACGCTGTACAGAAAACTCGATTGCACCGAAGAAATTTCGGCGCATTTTTTACTCTCGTTAAATCTCGAGTTGTAACGTAAACTGGAATGAAGGTTAATAAGATATTAAAAGTAAGGTTGTTAGTTACGATAAACAGTGTTGTCACTGGGTATTATATTGTTAAGGGGTGTTATGGGGTGAGGGAGTGAGCAGCCATTTTGGGGGTGGGGGTACTGGTGGGGTAATGGGTGGCTGTGATCGTTCTCGTTTGATTTGAACGGCCAGTCGATTGTACTACGAGGAAATGTTTAACAACAGCTTTGTGACAATTTGTAAATAAAATTTTAGGAAGTTTACTGTATTTTTCATTATGTAAGAAAAGTTCCGAGTTAATTTCCACGTTAAAATCTATTTATCTCGTCTTCTTTCAGAATCATAACGGGCAGCTGATTATAACGTCAGGAAATGTAAAATATTTTTATTAGAATTTATTTAAGAATTTTAAGAAATTTATAACATTTTCAATTTTGGTATAAAAGGAAAACCCCTGAAATTACTTTTAACTTTAAAAATCAAATCTCTATCTCGTCCCCCTCTTGGAATCAGGAGGGTTAGTCGAAAATGGTGTCAGGGAACAATTACGCTTTTAGTAAGTTTAATTTCATTTAGGGATATTGTGTAACTCGCTTTTGGAATTAAAGGAAAACATCCAAAGTACTTTTAATTTTGTGATTTAAGTTTTTATGTCGTCCTTTCTTAAAATGTAAGATGAAGTTGAATTTTATCAGCCTGAATCATTTTTTGAAGGAATTTTGTAACAATATTTTCTGGCTGAGATTGGATTCAAACTTTCTTTTATTAATTTCGGTTTCAAAATTATAATAATTCTATTATCTCTATTTTGAATCGTCAAGCTAAGCGTCAGTATATAATGCTGAGAGTGTTGAAAATTCCTTTTTTTCCTGAAGTTTAACAATATTTCAAAGAATTCTCCCACATTTTAGTTTTCTGTAACAAAAAACTATTGTGCCATCTTTGTATATCCGTCCGCCCTCAGATCTTAAAATCTACCGAGGCTAGAGGGCTGCAAATTGGTATGTTGATCATCACCCTCCAATCATCAAACATACCAAATTTCAGCCCTCTAGTCCCAGTAGTTTTGATTTTATTTAAGGTTAAAGGTAGCCATAATCATGCATCTGGCAACGATGTAGGACAGACCACCACCGGGCCTTGGTTAAAGATTCCTGGACTTCGGTTCATACAGCATTATACCGCGACTGCCGAAAGACAGACCTATTTCATGTAGCCTTGATTATACGCTGTACCGAAAACTCGATTGCGACGAAGAAACTTCGGCGCATATTTTACGTTTTTATTTTGGAATGAAAGGAAAGTATCCACGGTTGTTTTCAGTTCCCGAAACTAAATATTTATCTTTTGAAAGTTTTTTTTTTTTTTTAACTCCTCTTAAGGGTCATGAATTTTTTCAGTAATTTAAATCTCTTTCAACTCATTGAAAGGAAAACTCGACTTTTTCAGCTGCTTTCCTCCTTCCCACTACAAGAGGGTTCAACGACCTTTCATGTCGCGACACCAGGAAACCACAAATTAATCAATCAACCATTGAACCAAAAACCGCTCATTTGAGGGACATGTTGATACAACTGGTCTTTTATTTTCCCTCACTCTCACCCCCCACCCCCTTCTCCCACGAACGCATGAATATGAATGAGTATTTCCCGGAAATGCAATTTTATTTAAAGTGGAAAAATTCTGCATGAAATATGAATTAGGATTTTTTGTTTAAATTGGTTTATGTTACATCAAGTTCCCCGTTTTCCAGGAAATGGACCAGACTTAAAGCAAGGGATGTCTATCTACCTATCTATCTATCTCTCTACGTATCTATCTATATATATATATATACAGTATATATATATATATATATATATATATATATATATATATATATATATATATACATATATACATATATACATATATATATATATATATATATATATATATATATATATATATATATATATATATATATATATATATATATATTTATATATATATTTATATTTATATATTTATATATATATATATATGTAAATATATATATATATATATATATATATATATATATATATATATATATATATATATATATATATATATATATATATATATATATATATATATATATATATATATATGTCTCATTCTTTCGAGCAAAACCAAAACCCTCAAACAACCAAAAAATACAGATTCATAATTTATGCAATCTGTGATAGAATGAGCCTCCTTTTCCGCGAAATTCCCTCCAGAGACGTCGAGAGCTGAACTCATTTTCATAGTCTTGCTTCAGGAAGGACCAACGTATTCTTTCTCTCCTGCTTTTTTCCCGACCTCATATTTAACCAGATTCTAGGGGAAAGTGTGCCAAGATGTGCACACATCCCTGAGCTGTTAGTACATTAATAACGGAAATAGGTCATGGGGTTTTCGAAGAGAGAGAGAGAGAGAGAGAGAGAGAGAGAGAAGGGGAAGCTGGGGGAGGTGAGAAACTCTAGCAGTAATACTGGGATTCTTATCAAATTAAAAGTTACGTAACACTCGAGATGTCATCCACCTTAACTTAAGACGAATTCAGTCTTTCACAGATAGATAACAGTAACCATTACAGTTATATAAAGACTGATATCCTTATTTTTTCGTAGGTTACTTGATTTTTTGAGCGATTAATTTCCATAATTTGATGTCGCAACAGACGGCGTGGTTGAAACAATTTTTTTTCTATTTTGCTATCAATTTTAAGATAAAGGGCATTTTGCTCTATATCTCCACAAGTCATTCATATAACCATACATATTTTATAAACGTTACTGAACAATGAATAAAAGATTTAAAGTTGTTTTATTGTGGTGTGGATCATCGGTAAATCTGCTAGTACGAACTTAGTGGTTCAGAGGTATAAATTTCGTGATCGGGGTCCCAAAGCATACACATTTTTTGTTATAATCCAAAAAATACACAAGGCAGTGTACCTCAGTGGAAGTATTTTTTGTGGAACAATGATTGTCTCTGGAAATAGACTCTGCGTTAGGATTGTCGTCGTCCAGCCCGGGCTTAGCCCCTTTCACAACTGCCTTTTATAAATAGATATAGTTCGAGCTTCAGAAAGTATGTAACGTCCCAAAAGTCGACATTCGGCATCTCTAGCCCATCTTGTGTTGTCTTCAATTCTTAGGGGACAGGAATAAAAACAAGTTTCATAATAATAAATAAGTTATTCTCAAAGATGTTTCTGAGAGACAAACTAAAATATGGAAAGCCCTTTAGGCCGCGTCTTCCCTCACTTACTCTGCGTAATCCTCTAAGGTTTTATATGGTTCAACGACCGCTTCTTTCCTCTGCCACCAGATTTCAAGATTCCTTCTGTAAGAGCCAAAAAGCTCCATCACTTCTCTTTTGGTTAAGGCCCTCCTTTCTTCATTTCTCTCTCTTTTTTTTTGCTTGTTTTTTCAGGCCTGGGTGGAAAAAGGTGCATTAGGTAGCCAGTCTTATTAGCCTCTCCATTTAGAAATAAATGCCATAAGATTCCACATATGTGCTAAGGAAATTTATTTGGAGCCTTAAAACATATTATTGAAGGTTCTAGCTTGCTTCTGATTGGCCGTGTAGCATGACGTTCCACCAATCACGACCAGCTATGACAATACGGGCTGCCGATATTTACCCTCAGACAGCTCCTGCCTACACCAACCCCCACCAAAAAAAAAAAAAAAAGCAGACAGCTCCCAGCCCCACACCCCAACTCCCCCCTCAAAAAAGGCTATAACCTCATAAATCTATTTTAAAGTTCCTGTCAAATTTACAGTTCTAATAAAACCTGCTCCGTTGTCCCCATAGTAGTAATTTTCTTAACTGAAGTACCAACAAATTCGACTATAAACTTCATTTGAGGTTTTTTTCTCTCACCGAAGTACCCGTAAACAGGGCAATAAACTTGGCCTTAAACGATGTGTAAACTGTGAAAAAGGTCCCATTTGCGAAAGACGTTAGTCACTCTTGGAATGGACAAAGTTTGCATCTTTCATTAAAAGGGTAAAATGAAGTTTACCCCATGAATTACGCTTTAGTATACCTGAACGACTTTTGTCATTACGCTTTAGGTTTCAGTTCTTCATGTATATGTATATATATATATATATATATATATATATATATATATATATATATATATACATACATATATATATATATATATATATATATATATATATATATATACATATATATATATATATATATATATATATATATATATATTTATATATATAAATTGTATATGTATATACACATATATACAATTTATAATATATATATATATATATATATATATATATATATATATATATATATATATATATATATATATATATATATATATATATATATATATATGTGTGTGTGTGTGTGTGTGTATGTGTATATATATACACATATATATATAAATTGTATATATATACATATATACATATATATACATACATATATATATATATATATATATATATATATATATATATATATATATATATATATATATATATACATATATATACATGTGTGTGTATATGTAAATACACTACACAACATATTTTCACGGGTTCGGAAACGACATTAACCTCAGGATTTATAAAACCTCTTTAAGGTTCAAGAAAAGAAATGAGACTGCATTTCGCAGCGACCTTCATATAAAAACCCGAATAATATCCTTTCCACCATCAGGTTTCGGCTGAATGTGTAAATATATACGAATAAAAGTCGTATGTGCAACCTATGCAATGCATACCTACCGCTTAGAATCTGCATTACCCCTGAGATCGGCTGCATTCGACTGGTTTTTTCGCTACTTCAAAAGGACCGTTGGCTATATATTAGGTGATGGCTGAAATAATAATGAGATCGTATAATACAAGGCTTCGACAGTCATGTAGGTATTTTTTTAAAATTCACTCTTATGTATATGAGGGAAAGAATTTCCAGTTTTTCAGCTCGTACCATTTGCGATGCATAGCCAGAGGACAGAAGTGTAACGGTTATAAGGTGTTTGTATATATTTGTATGTGTGTGTGTGTGTGTGTATACGTGAGTGTGAACAGAGAGAGACAGAGAGGGAGACTTCTGTTAAGATGGCATTCATTATAAAAACATTTATAATTTTATCTCCATAGAGAGAGAGAGAGAGAGAGAGAGAGAGAGAGAGAGAGAGAGAGAGAGAGAGAGATTATGTAGCATTAGTAAAAAAATCTTAGCATTTTGTGCTGATGATAATGAGTCATATCACCTTTATATATATATATATATATATATATATATATATATATATATATATATGCATATATATATGTGTGTGTGTACACATACATACATAACAGGCATTGTGGAAAAATATATGAGTTGTACATATAGAACCTCTAGATGAATTCTATATTAGATAACAGGAGAATCACACACACACACACACACACACACACACACACACACATATATATATATATATATATATATATATATATATATATATATATATATATATATATATATATATATAGAGAGAGAGAGAGAGAGAGAGAGAGAGAGAGAGAGAGAGAGAGAGGTGAGCAGGTTATCGTTTTTCAAGTCAAGAAGCATTTCATAAGATATGGTTGTACGTCTCTTTGTTATCAGCAACTGACGAGAGAACACTTGAGCACGTGGAAACTGAGAAATGAAAAGGTTCCCGAGTTCTCGAGGAATAAAGAATAATATAATAGTCTTTTTAGGCTCTGGTGAGACGGGCAAGTTATATTCGCCATCTTTCAAGTCCCCAGGCTCGAAGAAAACAAAAATAATGGAAAGGTAGAAATTATGTGGCGGGTTTAACCGCAAGGAAGCGACAAAATTCTGTTATGAAAATCGTGGGAAAAAAAATCTCTTTGTTGTTAAATGACTCTCTTAATGCTTTTCAGTAATTTTTTTTTCTTGCTTGTTTGTTGTCCTTTTAATTCTTACATTTAAGTGAAAATAGTGATGATAATTATGAAGATAACTGAGGATCTTTTTCAAGCTGGAGAAATAATTGGTCAATATAAATAATAGACCACTGTATTTCTGAAACTTTTCTCAAATTTGATGCCTTACGCAAAGCAGATTACCTTGACCATCTGATTCTGTTATCAAAATTAGTTCATACTTGAGACTAAACTGAGTTTAATAAACGAACAGAAAAATGGAACAGGTTTTGGATAAATGCAAGAGGCATATACTTTGAACTCGTATTCAAGCAGGCCAGTAGACAATAATCTCAGTTCCAGCGGAAGAGAAAGGAAATTTAGATAGTCTAGATAGATGGACGGTTAGCATTTGCCTGCGTTAACAGTGTACTAACAACCAGGGAGCCGTTTCAAAGGCAAATCCTACTATCACAACAAATACTACTACTACCACTACAGTCCACAGTTATCTTCTCCAACTTTGGTTTCTGCAGATAATTTAACCGTCGTTTATAGCAACAAGTAGGGGTCTGCAACGCCACTATGGCTCTCTGGAGGGCTGGATTATCTAAAGAGGCTTGTTGTTAGAGCTCTCTCTCTCTCTCTCTCTCTCTCTCTCTCTCTCTCTCTCTCTCTCTCTCTCTCTCTCTCTTTCTCTGTTGCGACATGCGACATCTCGTGAATTTCGTTCTCTCTCTCTCTCTCTTTGT
>NC_089749.1:23935161-23952661 GCF_040412425.1 Macrobrachium rosenbergii
TGGGGATTAGACAGTACTCGTAATATTTATTAGAGAAAAATTGGTTAAAGATAAGTCTCGATATTTTTCCCCATTTCTGTCTTACTATGTTCAAATACCTACGCTCTCTTAAGTTAAGTATATTTTAGTTTAACCAGACCACTGGGCTGATTAACAGCTCTCCTAGGGCTGGCCCGAAGGATTAGATTTATTTTACGTGGCTAAGAACCAACTGGTTATCATACATATACTTGAGTCATTGCCTTGGTCAACAGAGGAACAATAAGTTTCGTTTTGGGGATCTAGGCCTAAACCGTTTGCTCTTTTCTTGGATTGATCCTCTGAATTCCATGTGGTTGGGCAAGTTCGTAAACTTTGGACCAAAACACACTATCTTTTCTGTCACACAATGTGATATATATATATATATACATATATATATATATATATATATATATATATATATATATATATATATATATATATATATATATATATATATATATATATATATATATATTCTTACAGATTGGTCTCGTTGGAGGAATGCTAGGTTTTTTTAATCTACACTGCCAAAGGGCCAACAGAGGGACACCAAAATGTAACAAAAAATGAAAGGATGGTGTTGACTTACCTTATTTTCAACAATTGAATTAGAGAATGGAAGATTTGCCATGGGAAATGAGTCACTGGTTACGTTACAATGAATTTATTTACACATGAAGCAGTCAAAAAATGAATCTGGAACTGAGGATCCAGCAGGCAATCAGAATAAAAAAATGGAAATGACGAGGACGTGAGTGGCACGTCTCTAATTAGAAAGCGTAATAAGGCTGGAATTAATCTCAGTTAACTGGCTTTTGTGCACAATGGGGGGGACTACTATCCAAACTTTCTTGATTGTCAAAATGACAATACTCCTAAGATGATTTGATTCACAAGGCGGGGTCGACTGAGCGGAAGAGTAGCAGTACTCCTGGAAAATGAATCCAGGATTAGTGTTCTAGTACAAAGAATTTCTCTCTCATGAAAAATTATGCACTATGGAGGTAAGGAATCAGTCAAGTTATTTGCCCTTGGTTAACACTATGGTGGGAATAATCTAATGCTGATCAGTGAATTGAATTAAACTGCGTTTAGGACAAGCCATGGGGCGAGTTATGGGCTGCTTTTGTTGGTAGGTTTTGGCTTAACAAAAGGGTCTTTGTTTAGGAGAATGAAAAGTGAAAATTCAGAAAGTATAAGTGAGAAATTCACGGAGAAACAGAACTGGCAGAGACTAGTACTTCTGACCTTATGCCTGTTGATGCTTTGACTCTGAACATGTGGGGGCTTGACTGTCCAGATTCATCAGCCGCCACCAGTGGAAGGAGAAAATGGAAGGCGCGACTGCACGTGTTGCTAGCTAGGTACGGAGTGTCGTTTTCGAGTTGGAAGTGCTCCCTTGTTGTGCTTGCTTCCAGTCTCGGGCATCAGTCATCTGCAAAAAGTCACACAGCCAGCAAAAGGAGGTGTGGAAAATAAAGTCTTATGGTTAGGAACTTAAGGGTTGGCTCTAGTCTACCTACGGCAGTTTCGTCCCTTGGCACTAACGGCCCAGCCACCTACAAATCACGTGATTGGGGGCGGAAGGGGAGAAAGCTAAGGTGTGTCATTTGTGCTACCCCAGGTCCAGGTGGCGTGGGGGAGGAGGTTTCTCAGGCCTACATGAGTTCAAATTCTGGACAAACATCTTCCTTCCCGCCACTAAAGTTAACCAAGGAGTTAACTGAGAAGTGCTTTTGTTCAGAAATTTCGATTTCTTATCTGAATGAAAATACGTGAAAAAAAAATTATATGTATATATAAACTTACCACTTACACAATTGTTCTGTGCATTAATACAATTACTAACAGTCCTCATTGTCAAGTATCCGTAGAATGACCGGAAACTTAGTCCAGATGTATTTATTTTGAATAAATAACTCCACTAGATACCATCAGTTTCAATGAGGTCTGTTAGTAAATATATAAATGTATATATACACACACATATATATATATGTATATATATATATATATCTGTACATATATATATATATATATATATATATATATATATATATATATATATATATATATATATATATGTATATATATATATATATATATATATATATATATATATAATATATATATATATATATATATATATATATATATACTATATATATATGTGTGTGTGTGTGTGTGTGTGTGTGTTTACATATGTATATAAATATATATATATATATATATATATATATATATATATATATATATATATATATATATATATATATATATATATAATATAATATAATATAATTTGCACTTGGTAAGGGATTAACTGCCTGCTGTGCTCTTCTCTTTTCACTCGTTATTATCCTAAATATTCATGAATGAGTAGGTATCTCAATATTGGGAATCATTTAGCGAAATGTTTTTCCATTTTTGCCTCTTGTTTTCCTCTATTTCCAGCAGCATCCCTTAAATTTCCCACGGCCAGAGGCTATCCTCCTGTTATCTTCCCAAGTGGCCCTCGACTCTTACAAATGAGATGACTCCTGCGGCCTCCATTTGCTTTTAGAAAAAAAAAAATGTAAAGCAAAAATGAAATCGCGTAATAATCGTAAATACAACGGTCCGACTCTAATGATGAGATTTTCAGGCTTTTTTTCTTTCATTTCCGTCTCTCTGTTTCTTCCCAGGGGAGAGTCATTTGCGTTTATCAAAATACGTGGTCGATGCTTCGCGGAGTATACAGACAGACAGACGGACAGACAGACGGAAGGAAAGTCATACAAGAGGTAGAGTCAGACGCTTCGTAGAGTAGACAGACAGACAGACGGACAGACAGACGGAAGGAAAGTCATACAAGAGGTAGAGTCAGACGCTTCGTAGAGTAGACAGACAGACAGACGGACAGGCAGACAGAAGGAAAGTCATACAAGAGGTAGAGTCAGAAGCTTCGTCGAGTAGACAGACAGACAGACGGACAGACAGACAGAAGGAAAGTCATACAAGAGGTAGAGTCAGGAACGCTTCGTAGAGTAGACCAGATGGAACGAGCGGACAGACAGACAGAAGGAAAGAAGTCATACAAAGAGGTGAGTTAAGCGCTTCGTCGGTAACCAGACAGACAGACGGACAGACAGACAGAAGGAAAGTCATACAAGAGGTAGAGTCAGAAGCTTACGTGGGGAAGTAGACAGACAGACAAGGCGGACAGACAGACAGAGGAAAGTCATACAAGAGGTAGAGTCAGGCAACCGTAGAGTGACAACAGACAGGCGGACAGGCAGACAGAAGGAAAGTCATACAAGAGTAGAATCAGAAGCTTCGTAGGGTAGACAGACAGACAGGCGGACAGACGGGCCAGAAGGAAAGTCTTGCAAGAGGTAGGGTCAGAAGCTTAGTCGAGTAGACAGACAGACAGACGGACAGGCAGACAGGCGGACTGGCAGACAGAAGGAAAATCATACAGAGGTAGAGTCCAGGCGCTTGGAAGTAGAGTAGACGAACAGACAGACGGACAGGCAGACAGGCGGACAGGCAGACAGAAGGAAGAAAGTCGTACAGAGAGTGAGGTCAGAAGCTTCGTAGGTAGACAGACAGACAGACGGACAGACAGACAGACGGACAGGCAGACAGAGGAAAGTCATACAAGAGGTAGATTCGAAGCTTCGTGAAGTAGACAGACAGACAGACGGACATACAGACAGAAGGAAGAGTCATGCCACAAGAGGTAGAGTCCAGGCGGCTTGATCGAGTAGACAGACAGACAGGCGGACAGACAGACAGAAGGAAAAGTCGTACAAGAGGTAGAGTCAGAAGCTTCGTAGAGTAGACAGACAGACAGACGGACAGGCAGACAGACGGACAGACAGACAGAAGGAAAGTCATACAAGAGGTAGAGTCAGACGCTTCGTAGAGTAGACAGACAGACAGACGGACAGGCAGACAGACGGACAGGCAGACAGAAGGAAAGTCATACAAGAGGTAGGGTCAGAAGCTTCGTAGAGTAGACAGACAGACAGACGGACAGACAGACAGACGGACAGGCAGACAGAAGGAAAGTTATACAAGAGGTAGATTCAGAAGCTTCGTAGAGTAGACAGACAGACAGACGGACATACAGACAGAAGGAAAGTCATACAAGAGGTAGAGTCAGATGCTTCGTAGAGTAGACAGAGAGACAGACGGACAGACAGACAGAAGGAAAGTCATACAAGAGGTAGAGTCAGAAGCTTCGTAGAGTAGACAGACAGACAGACGGACATACAGACAGAAGGAAAGTCATACAAAGAGGTAGAGTCAGATGCTTGTAGAGTAGACAGACAGACAGGCAGGACAGACAGACAGAGGAAGGTCGTGACAAGAGTAGGAGTCAGGCGCGTCAGTAGACAGACAGACAGACGGACAGACAGACAGAAGAAGGAAAGTCGGTACAGAGGTAGAGTCAGACGCCGTCGAGTAGACAGACAGACAGGCGGACAGACAGGACCAGAAGGAAAGTCATGCACAAGAGGTAGAGTCAGGCGGCCGTTGAGTAGACAGACAGACAGGACGGACAGACAGACAGAAGGAAAGTCATGCAAGCAGGTAGAGTCAGATGTCAGAGTAGACAGACAGACAGGCGGACAGGCAGACAGAAGAAAAGTCATACAAGAGGTAGAGTTAGACGCTTCGTCAGACGAACAGACAGACGGAGACAGACAGAAGAGGGGACAGACAGAGGGGAGAAGGAAAGTCATGCAGAGGAGGTAGTCAGAAGTTTCGTAGAGTAGACAGACAGACAGACGGACAGGCAGACAGAGGAAAGTCATACAAGAGGTAGAGTCAGGCGTCGTCGAGTAGACAGATAGACAGGCGGACAGGCAGACAGAGGAAAGTCATACAGAGGTAGAGTCAGGCGCCGTCGGAGTAGACGAACAGACAGACCAGACGGATGAAGACAGACAGACAGAAAAGTCATGCAGAGGTAGAGTCAGACACTTAGAGTAGAACAGACAGACAGGCGGACAGGCAGACAGAAGGAAGTCATACAAGAGGTAGAGTCAGACACTTCGTCGAGTAGACACAGACAGACAGAGCGGACAGACAGACAGAAGGAAAAGGTCATACAAGAGGTAGAGTCAAGCCCGTCAGAGAGTAGACAGACAGACAGGCGGACAGGCAGACAGAAGGAAAGTCATACAAGAGGTAGAGTCAGGCGTCATTTTAGTAGAGACAGACAGACAGGCGGACAGGCAGACAGAAGGAAAGTCATACAAGAGGTAGAGTCAGACGCTTCGTCAGAGACAGACCAGACAGACGGACAGACAGACAGAAGGAAAGTCATACAAGAGGTAGAGTCAGACGCTTCGTCGAGTAGACAGACAGACAGACGGACAGACAGACAGAAGGAAAGTCATACAAGAGGTAGAGTCAGAAGCTTCGTAGAGTAGACAGACAGACAGACGGACAGGCAGACAGAAGGAAAGTCATACAAGAGGTAGAGTCAGAAGCTTCGTAGAGTAGACAGACAGACAGACGGACAGACAGACAGACAGAAGGAAAGTCATACAAGAGGTAGAGTCAGATGCCGTCAGTAGACAGACAGACAGAACGGACAGACAGACAGAAGGAAAGTCATACAAGAGGTAGAGTCAGAAGCTTCGTAGAGTAGACAGACAGACAGACGGACAGACAGACAGAAGGAAAGTCATACAAGAGGTAGAGTCAGACGCTTCGTCGAGTAGACAGACAGACAGACGGACAGACAGACAGAAGGAAAGTCATACAAGAGGTAGAGTCAGACGCTTTGTCGAGTAGACAGACAGACAGACGGACAGACAGACAGAAGGAAAGTCATACAAGAGGTAGAGTCAGGCGGCAGAGAGTAGACAGACAGACAGACGACAGACAGACGGACGGACAGGCAGACAGAAGGGAAAGTCATACAAGAGGTAGAGTCAGGCGCCGTCGAGTAGACAGACAGACAGACGGACAGACAGACAGAAGGAAAGTCATACAGAGGTAGAGTCAGACGCTTTGTCAGTAGACGGGCAGACAGACGGACAGGCAGACAGAAGGAAAGTCATACAAGAGGTAGAGTCAGACGCTTCGTAGAGTAGACAGACAGACAGACGACAGACAGACAGACGGACAGGCAGACAGAAGGAAAGTCATACAAGAGGTAGAGTCAGACGCTTTGTCGAGTAGACAGACAGACAGACGGACAGACAGACAGAAGGAAAGTCATACAAGAGGTAGAGTCAGACGCTTCGTAGAGTAGACAGACAGACAGACGACAGACAGACAGACGGACAGGCAGACAGAAGGAAAGTCATACAAGAGGTAGAGTCAGATGCTTCGTCGAGTAGACAGACAGACAGACGGACAGACAGACAGAAGGAAAGTCATACAAGAGGTAGAGTCAGACTCTTCGTAGAGTAGACAGACAGACAGACGGACAGACAGACAGACAGAGGGAAAGTCATACAAGAGGTAGAGTCAGACGCTTCGTAGAGTAGACAGAGAGACAGACGGACAGACAGATAGACAGAAGGAGAGTCATACAAGAGGTAGACGATCAGACAGATCAGAAACACATTTTTGAATGCGCTTTTATCATTCAAATTGTGCCTCCTTGTATGAGTTTATTCCATTTATGCAACAGTGAATGATGTACAGTGTGTTATTTTCCTTATCTTCCTGTAATGAATAATTCCTTTGGTTTTGCTCGTTTACCGTTCATATTTTCATGAATAACTGTTAATCCCTTCTGTTTGCTGAATAAATTGTACAGATGAAAATTTATGATCAACAGAAATTTTGTTAAATCTTACCTCAATGGACATATCAATCTCCATTATCTAGAATTCATATCCCGACCTTCCATATTTTTTTATATAAGAGAAAATGTCAGTGGGAAAGGAAATCTAATAATGCCCTTTTCTAGCCCAGATCCGATGAAAACAAAAAGTAGAGAAAGACAGGAAGATGAGTGAGCTTGGAACACGAAAGAAGCAATAGGTCTTCTTGCCTAGTAGAGGAGAGAGAGAGAGAGAGAGAGAGAGAGAGAGAGAGAGAGGAGAGAGGTCACTGTTCTGCACTATGAGCAGTATATATACAGTATATTTACACTTTACGGTTCCTTCTGACTTACTTTACAGATCTCGCTGCTTTAAGGAATTTTCTCTTTATATGTGACATTATTGCAACACGCAACAGCAAAGTTTCTGGAAACGAGGTCTCCAGGACTCAAAAAACTGAATAGCCTCGAAAACTTGTTATCGAATGACTTACAAGAGCATAAATACCTTCAAGGCATCTTTTATGGCCAGAGTTTATACCCGAAGGCATGAAGGACTTAGAATCCACTTGGCTCGCTGTTGGGTTCGGCAATGGAATTTACTTTTAAATATGGGAATTTGTTAAGTTGGCCAATGATAGACATTTGTTTTTAATTTCTTAGCCACGTACAATAACAACTTTAACAACATCAATAGTAACAACATACACTTTTTATATATATATATATATATATATATATATATATATATATATATATATATATATATATATATATATATATATATATATATATATATATATATATATATATATATAGATAGTTTTCATACACCACCTTACTATCGTGAGACCCTGGGTTCGTGATCTGCTGGAGAACTGAGATCTGTGTCTGTTCATGAGTGTGTTTAAATGCCTTTGCATAAAATTAACACACACAAGAACATAAAAGATGCTTTACTTGAGTGCATGTGTAATTCTGTGATAATTTATTCCTGGCAAAGATCCTCATTAATTAATAGGGGCGTTATTTTCTCGTCATCGGCTGTAAGTCAAGCCATTTTCATACCGACACTTGATTAACCCTTGGAAAAGATGAATCGTCTTTTGCTGTCTATGAAGATGTAATTTTTTGAACTGTTACCATCATCATTACGTCGTTCAATTGCTATAAATCTTCTGTAATTTTCCCGACCTGAGCTTATGGAGGTGATTCGAGCGTTCAGTTTTTAAATAGCTGATTACTCTGAAAAAAGCAATGGCTGAACATTCTCGACGATATTATAAACCAGTAAATGACCAAACGGCTCATTATTCTCAAAAAGAAAAATAACATTCGACGCTATCACTAGCAAGTAAATGGTTCATTCATCTGAAAAAGAAATAATCTGTTTTCAATTCTATCACCTGACAATAGCGGTGCTGTTAGTTTAATTCTTTCCACTTGGGAGTTCTTCATTGGTGGGGTGGGTAGAGCTCTCGGCTAGCACGTTGTTGGCCCAGCGTTCGACTCTCCAGCCGGTCAATGAAGAATTAGAGGAATTTATTTCTGGTGATAGAAATTCATTTCTCATCATAATGAGGTTCGGATTCCACAATAAGCTGTAGATCCCGTTGCTAGGTAACCACTTGGTTCTTATCCACGTAAAATAAGTCTAATCCTTCGAGCCAGCCCTAGGAGAGCTGTTAATCAGCTCAGTGGTCTGGTTAAACTAAGATATAATTATTGTTATCTTTCCACTTGGGGAATATACTGGAAGAGGCATGCATAAGATAAAATACAGATCACAAGTATAGTTAACGATGATGACTTAAGATGTCAGGTTTGCTTAGTTGTTTTTAAGACAAATTCCTATTTGCTTATGATGGGGATATTTTTTTTTTTCACTGAATATTGGCAAGCTGATGTGCTGTGCGTGTTGTCATATCATTAACACTTTAAGGAGAGGTAACAGCTGATTATTAACTGGATGCCGAGCATAAAATGTCTCACTCATTGTTGCTACTTTTGTTTTGATGTCGCTGAAGACAATTGATAAATTACTGGAAATATTTCCAGCTCCCGGATCACATTCAACGCCGATACAAAGCTTAGCTATATTGTCGAAGTTCGTGACAAACATTGATGAATCTGGAGGATATAAAGGTATGATGACAAGAATTCAGAGTTAAGTCAGTTTCATATTATGGAGTTATATGTAGCTTTAGGTTTCAGATAATGAATAAATAAATAAAGAAACAAATAAATAAATACACACACACATATATATAAATTATATATATATATATATATATATATATATATATATATATATATATATATATATATATATATATATATATATATATATATATATATATATATATATATATATATATATATATATATATATATATATATATATATATTCAATAATCTTTGTCTGGCAGTGAAGAAGCAAGGAAAGGAATCTTGAACATTATGATAATTTTTTCAAAAGCATCTCAGTTAGATTCTGAGTTGCAGATCTAATGTGAGCCGTAAGTGCCCTATGGTTTGGCAGTGAGTATAAATTTGATCGTATCGGTATTTCTTAGTGGAACGGCGAATTTAAACGCAGTCGTAACTCGCGGGTCTGAATTAACCCTAAGCAGGACCGTATCTTAGGTCTCTGAAGTTACCTAAAAATAAAAGAAAAAAATCTTGGCAAAGAACAAAGCCAGAATAAGTCTCTTGAAGTAGAAGGTTATGTAAACAAGAGTTTCCAAGGATATGTGAGTAACCTAAACAGTAGTGTATTTTATGTTGAGGGGGAACGTATTTTCATTACTGAAGAGTAAACCCCAGCATGACCGTGCCGTATTGCTTAGAAATATACGCAAAACTCTACTTCACTACCATGAAGTTATCTTAAGAAAGCCCCTCACTCCTTAGAAATTAACGTAATCATAACAGTACCTGTAAAACGAACCTAGATAATTCTTAACAATATTAAACTGTATGTGTACTATTAACCTAAATTAACCTTACATACTTAAACTAAGTGGTATATATGAAAAAAAACTAATCTCGCATATCATGGCCTAGAAGGTTACCGAAAAATGTAAAATAAAGTACATCAATACTTTCTCACGGTTATGAAATATAATTAATTCAGATTTCACTTCCCTGAATGAGCTTGGAGTTCACTGTATTTTGTTCATAGAATAATCCCACAACGTCCTGTAGATTAATGTTGTACAATATCTTGTGCATGGATGCTACCTAATATAAAGAACAATTTTTGGTTTAGAAGTATGTGCGTGTGCAAGAACCTATTAGTGAGGTGTAAATCTCGATAAAACGTTTCGCATGAGTTGAACAGTAAGTCTTAGTGAGATAATGTCATAAAGTGTGCAGTAAATGTCAAAGTGAAGTACGTCTAAACAATTTAACCTGATAGTGAGAAGTAAATCTAAACAAGAATTTATCCAAAAGGAAGGAGCGAATTTACTCAAAAACCGGTTACAAGTGAGAAGTAAAATTGCACAAGAATTTATCCAGTTAGCGGGAAATAAATATATACAAGAATTTCACCTAAGAGTGGAAAGTAACCAGGCAGATTTGTCCAAGTGGAGAAAAATAAACTGAAACAAGAAATGAACGTAATAGCAATACGTAAACCTTAAAGGAATTTACCTGAATACTGAGAGATAATGAAGTATAAAAAGTAGGCCATGGCAGAGACGTGAGCTCCGGGTCCTATCGACACCTGAGCATGATCTAAACATTCGGATGAGAATCAGACCTTACCAAGCCGCAGTCCACATCACCGGGATATACAGTAAATCAAAACGTGACCCTAGTTCTTCAGCGAGAATCATATAATTGTAACAAATCTCTAAATGTTCAGGTTTCATTACACTTGAAGTTCATCTCAGTTTTAAACCTAAGAAAAATTTAAGCTCGTTGATAGACTTCAGCCAGAAATGCTGTTTATCTGGTAATGTTCGGAGTTGGGAAGACTGTAGTTCGGTGAGGATTTTCGGTCATGTTGTGTTCAAGTGTTCAATAAAGTTTGGTTACGAAAGGCACAAGAAAAAAAAATATAAACCAATTCATTTTACATTTATACAGCGCATATGTAGACTTTTGCAGTTACAAAACTGTTATGAAACTGAAAAAAATGATTTACTAATGACTAAAAGTTATAAAAATATTTCAGTAAAAAACTAATGTTAAATCTAGATTTTATCCTAAGACATGCCAATTTTCTACAAAGAATTGTTGTAATTGTCTAAGAGAGAATCGCAATATGAGTGGAAGCAGAGATAAAGGTGAAAATAGAAAAAATATTAATAAAGGGTAAATTAATATTTTTAATGTAAATCAAATGCATTTAAAAAGCCAGTATTGAGGGAAAGAAAGATAAAGAAAGAAAGATAAACGACCTTAGTAGTAAGAGGGACAAATCTATCTCTCGTGGAAGGAAGGACAAGGCTTTTGAAATAGCTATAATACTATTGATCCAAGTAGTGAAATATGTACCTTGTTTTTAGCTGACTGTGGTTGGTCGCAGCCACGGCAGATAATGCCATGAGCCAGGAGCCCCCGTCACGAAAAAGACTCCCTGGGAACCGGGAACTTTATAAGAAATATGGGATTTTTTTTTTTTTTTACTAAATGTAGGAAATTCAAGGTAAGAGACAGAGTCATGACGTAGACCAACCTTTACACCAAACCAGTCGCTCCCCAACCTGCATATTCAAACTAATCGTTCACTTTCACCATACATGTTTCATTTCTGTCAACAAGAATTTCCTAATGTTCTGGCGTAATTTTCGATATAAAGTCTGATAGCACACGTTTAGTAAATCGCCTTTTTTCGTTATCTGTATTACGTATGTATTGGTTGACTGAAGACTGATTTTTATATTTACACGACGTTAACTCCATTCACTCTAACTAATTTACTCTCACTCTCTCGCTCTCGCTATATATATATATATATATATATATATATATATATATATATATATATATATATATATATATATATATATATATATATGTATATATATATAAAAATTTATATATATATATGTATATATATACATACATATATACAGTATATATATATATATATATATATATATATATATATATATATATATATATATATATACAGTATATATATATATATATATATATATATATACAGTGTATATATATATATATATATATATACAGTCAATATATATATATATATATATATATACAGTACTAATATATATATATATATATATATATATATATACAGTGTATATATATATATATATATATATATATATATATATATATATATATATATATATATATATATATATATATATATATATATATATATATATATATATATATATATATATATATATATATATACGAGAGAAAAAGGAGTGACACGAGATTCCCATTACAATTACAATCCAAATCGTCCTTACATCTTTTAATTCCTTTCCTCTCGACCCTCAAGAAAAAAAAAAAAGACTCTTTTTATGATGTTTCCTCTCGTAAAATAGAAGGCTAAAAAACATCCCTTGGGCAAACCGGTGGAAAAGATGAAAGATTTTACAACATTCACTACAAACAAGGTCTACCCGTTATCAAAAGGTTTCAGTTAAGGAAATGGTCTCCTTGAAATTTCTTCCTGAAACTCTCGAAAAAAAGGAATGGGGGGAAAATATTTATGTCATGAGTTGCTTTGCTGTCAGTTTCTCCTGTAACGCAATATATGATGACACAAAGTTTATTGTCTTTGTATTGTTAAACTTTTGAGCCAATTTTTTCATAAAATTCTTAATCTACGTAGCAAACTTGTTAATTATTTGAACTCTTCTCTCTCTCTCTCTCTCTCTCTCTCTCTCTCTCTCTCTCTCTCTCTCTCTCTCTCTCTCTCTCCCCTAAAAAAATATCAGTAAAGAAAAATCCTATTTAACCCTCACTTCAAGGGCTGTCCTTCGCAATGATGAACCACAGCAGTGAAATGGTAGAAAATTATTCGCTCGACCATCTCCTCCGGCAATTTTAACCATTAAAACTTATTTCCCAGTTTTATCTTTGGGCGGTCACGTGGGAAGAGGATCATTCTGGCCAGTTATACATGGAAAGTGCTCTCTGTCTGTATGTGTGTTTGTTTCTCGTTTACACGCATGCGCACATACACAAAGGTTTTTTTATACCCATGTTGGTTTATTTCCCTTTCAGTCACTTAGGAAAGCACATCTATGAACGTTTGCCGTCTTATTCAGACCCATATACTTTTGTTTCTTGAGGAATATGAAATTATTTGTATGTGTGTGAGAGAGAGAGAGAGAGAGAGAGAGAGAGAAGAGAGAGAGAGAGAGAGAGAGAGAGATTCTTGAAATTATTCTGCTGGGAGATATTCAAGTGAGTAGAATAAAAGATAAATTATTACAAACATAGGAGTAACTTTTGACTTACATTATGCATTATACACTCTTATCATTATACATAGATTCAATGAAACTCAGTTGCAATTCAGTGCTTGCCGGATAGTAACGAATTTCTTTATGTTTCTTAATTCATAGTTCCCCAAAGCAGTCCTTTCATCTAAAATTTTTGCTTTACTTTTCAGCAACGTTTTTGGTACCTAATATTCACTTTTTCCAAAGGAGAGGGTTTTACCTTTTATATATTTTTCTGACAAGTTCTTGTAACGTAACGTTCTTTGTTTTCCCATGAGAATAACCTTCTACATTTCACTTGTTTTCTGAAAAGTTTTCGTCACAATATCGTTTTCAGTTTTCTGTGAAAGAAAACTACTAAGTTGGCTATGTCCGTCCGCACTTTTTCCGTCCGCCCTCCGATCTCGAAAACTACTAAGGCTAGAGGGCTGCAAATTGGTATGTTGATCATCCACCCTTCAGTCATTAAACATATCAAAATGCAGCCTTCTAGCCTCAGTGGTTTTTATTTTATTTATGGTTAAATTTGGCCATGATCGTGCTTCTGGCAACGCTACAGGACAGGCCACCAGCGGGCAGTGGATAAAAGTTTCATGGGCCGCGGCTCATACAGCAATATACGCTGTCAGAAAACTCGATTGTTTCAAAGAAACTTCCGCGCATTTTTTACTTGTTTTTTTTATAGTGTTAATTAATTTTATAAAAGGCTGACTCTGCATTTCCTAGTTTTCTTCAGGATGCCATTTTATTTACATGACTTTTATTACAGTTCTCGCGCTGCAAAAGCCCTCACTTTTTCAGTATTCAATTTCCTTTGGTTTTCGCTAATTCTTGGAACTTAGCATTCTTCCTTTTTTTTTTTTATTATTTTACAATGATAACTTTCTTCATCTGATTTTTTCCAGCAAATTGTTTCTGTTTTAATGTCCGAAGGTCTTGCGCATTTCTAGTTTCCATGTCGGAGGAATTGGAAAAGTATTCATTGATAAGAGACTCAAATTCTTTAAATATAAGATTTCCAAGTTTGATTAATAGCACGGAAGACTGTGGAGGTCTGGGTGCCTATTGAATTTTGTTTTAATAGCGATGGAACATGCATTTTTGCATAATAAAAAAGAATATTTGGTGTACATTATCTTAAACTTCGATTAAAAAGGAAAAGTACTTTAAGACTGCCACTTACAAAAAAAATAGTGCTCTAAAAAGGCTTCGAACTCACTATACATCATTTTAATCATTCTGGAACTGGGATGCATTCATAAAGAACGGTTTCTCTACTTATAATGTCTAACGATGCATCATTTTTATCACTGGACATGAAAATCTTTTCCATGTGACTGAAAAGACATTTCCAGGTATATGAGGTCTCCAATCTCGATAAAAAATAGAATAAAAATAAAGTAGACATTAGACGGTCAGCCCTTCGAACCATTCCGAGTTGCTATGGAGAAATAAAATCCATTTTTGATCTTCCTCCCATTGAAGATTTGGGACAAAGGGTCAAAGGACCCCGGGGACTCTTTCGAATCCTTACTGCGAGTAATAGATAAAGGGCTTCCCCTACCTTTTTTTTACTTCCCTAAGATATTTTTCTATCATTCTTTACTTCCTATTCTTTCCCGCTTGTACTTTTTCAAAAAGGTTACTTAGTCTTTAAATAGTTTTTTCTTATTTTCTTGCCTAGTTTCTCATTATACATCTCCTTTACTTTTACCATGTTTTAATCTATTTTCTGAGTTCTATTTTTCCTTACATTCTTCTCGATTATGCTAAATTATAGGTGAAATTCATGTTACCAAAGACAATATCCTCTCCAGAAAGCTAAGTCGTAATGGTGTTGAGGAAATTTTACTGGGAGAGGAAAAGACATAATTTTCCTAAAGTAAAGTTTTTTTTTTTTCTTTTTTTGTGATTTCGAGAATTTTAATACTATCCTAAAATAATGAGACTATTTTTTGTTCCTTGACAGTTAAGAGAGATGAAAATTCAAATACTGATTTCATATTTTACTTTTGCGATTTCTTAATTTTTAAACGACGTTCGTAATGATACAATATTTTTGTGATTTAATGACCGTTAAGAGGGACGACAATACAAATAGTTTTTGCGAGTGTGTGTGTGTGTGCGTTTGTGTGTGTGTGCACTGTGTAATTTCGTAATCCGTAGCAAAGACGAGATTACGAAAGCAATTACTATTCTTGGTTTTGTGACCGTTTTGACAGGTAATAAAATTATCTCTTTTATGTAGCTGCAGTTAAAGGGAGAATTACTCTCCTCTCAGGAATCGTTGTAACCCACGTCCAGCCACATTTTCCCATATCTGCTCCGTGGATATTGGCAATCCTATGCAAGGCTTTGAAATTCTCTTCATGCCTCTGTTTTCCTGATTTTTATAACCTTTCTTCTTTTAAAGCTCTAAAGGGTCAATCAATCCTTTTGTGCTTACAAACCAGCCTGTTCCCTTCAATTTCTATATCGTCTCTTCTTCTGTTCTGGGCTGGAAAAGGGCATCAGGTGGCCGTGACATTGGTCTCAATGTGGCATATAAGAACTTTGAAAACATCTTGTCCAAAATACATAACGTTAGCGTGCGTCTAAAAAAGAAATATTGTGGTAATAATAATGAAAAGTGAAGTGATCATCTGATCTTCAAATTCAAGTTAGCCCTTATGCTCTCTTAAACTTACTCCTGAACGTGAGTAAATAAAAAATATCACATAATTTAGGGTAAGAAAGGTGGGAGACACGTTGACCTCGTAGGAAGTACAGCGGAACAATAATCTCGGATGTAGCGGAAGAGCGAGATGAGTTAGAACGTTAGTCTGGGTAGACAGATGGTAGGCAATTGCCCTCGTTAACAGTGTATTAACTGCCAGGGAGCCGTTTCAAAGGCAAATCGCAACTACAACAATTACTACTGCTGCTACTACTGATGCTATAGTCGACAATTATCTTCGCCAACCGTGGCTTTTTGCAGACAATTTAACAGTCCTTTGTAGCAACGAGTAGGGTTCTGCCAGGCTGCTAAGGCTCTCTGGATTATCTGAAGAGGCTTGTCGCTAGAGTTTCTCTCTCTCTCTCTCTCTCTCTCTCTCTCTCTCTCTCTCTCTCTTTGTAAACGCCATCTCCTGGATTTCGCTCTGTCTGTCCATCTTTCCTCTGTGTGTAAGTTAGTCTGTAGGTAGTGCCATTGCTTTTTCATTGTTATGATTGACAGTAAGATGATTTTATAATATTAATTTTCTCTGAAAACATGGTCAGTTACGTACTTTCACGTGTTCAAAGGGCAATGCTGTCAGATTAAACTTTCCAACATAAATAGTATTTTATTGCGTATTCGATGTTTGGTCAAATATATTACGGTGGTATATAATAATAATAATAATAATAATAATAATAATAATAATAATAATAATAATAATAATAATAATAATACTGTCTACTTGCGTTACACCACCTCAAGGCAGCCACGAATTTATTATTCACCCTTTTTTATGTCTGATTTCTTAAAGTCCCAGCTCCTATAGTTGAATTTCATCTGACTGAACACGTAAGGAAGGATTATAAGGGAAAAGGTCAGTATTTATTTCCTTATACCATAAACCCAATGACCCATCTCAAGCAACCTTGAACATCTGTGATCCCTTGATATTGATGTAATCGATTCCCATCGACGGAATTTACTTCAGTAATTTTGTAATTCCCGTGCAAAGCCTCAAGTGTCTATAACGTTTCTATAGACATTCGTGGGACTGGGATGACTCACTATAGTTTGCAATGGGGGGGGGGGTTCCTCTCTCTCTCTCTCTCTCTCTCTCTCTCTCTCTCTCTCTCTCTCTCTCTCTAGTTGCTGCTCTCATCTCCTTATCAACGATAGACCTGGAATCGATGCTACAGAGAGGGAAATGTTTTTGTCGGTCTATTGAAAAGGTAACCTGTCCTTTGTTGACTTATTACTTAAATTAAGTTCCTGGCGAATTTTTGTTTCATACTCACAGATTTTAAGCCAGAAAAAATCGTTTAATAAAGATTTTAGTCTACCTTTTGAGTAACTTACACCTAATTCATGAGCGCTTTATTGTTGGTTCAAAGCCAAAGGCCCAGATACGAATCCAGGTCGGACAGGAAGTACTTATCAGTTATAATTTTCTTTAGGTGTAGGTTATACCTAGAAGTTATAGAGTACTCTGTGATGAACGATATTATATATATATATATATATATATATATATATATATATATATATATATATATATATATA
>NC_089749.1:23957661-23990161 GCF_040412425.1 Macrobrachium rosenbergii
GTGTTGATTTTTCAAACTTTTTAAAGATTGAGGGCTTAGGTAAAATATTCACGAAACGAGAAACTCGAACCCCAAATATATAAAAGAAATACTTTGAAAGCAGTAGTGAAAACCTTTTTATTGTTACTAGACATAACCAGAGGTCTGGTTGGGTTTCTTTGGGAGGGAAACCGAAAGGAAACGTTGACCAATCAAAGACTCTTATGTGGTCCAGCTGGAAAGAAGATGCCTTCCTTTAGACTTTCTTCCTTTCCTTTATGTAGAAGTACAAATAAATTTTTCTTTTATCGGTTTTTTATATACTTCTTGTTATTGAGGAGAGAAATTTTTTCCTCTCTCTCTCTCTCTCTCTCTCCCTCCCTCCTCAAAAGCCTTCTGTTTAATCAGCGTTTTTCCCTATCCCTTCTGGGTGCAATTACTTCAAAGCACTCTAGTTGTTTTTCTGTCTGTCTGTCCTAAAAAGATTTCTACTCTCTCTCTCTCTCTCTCTCTCTCTCTCTCTCTCTCTCTCTCTCTCTCTCTCTCTCTCTCCATAAACACCGGCGACTAAGAAATCCTAAAATCCTTGGGAGCCAATATACTTTCATCACTCAAGAATAATCTCCACTGACTGAGATTCTCCAACACCAGATCCCCGTTTCAACTTCGGATTCCACCAGATGCTGAGATGAGGACACGTCAGGCTTCCAGGCCAGATGTGGCTTTTGGGGAATATATATAGCAGGCTGGGAAGGCTAAACTTGTCTCTCTTCAATAGTCTTTGTTGTGGTGGATGGTTTATAAGGAATTGATTCGTTTGGTGAAAGCTGAATAAGTCGTGTTAGTCGAATGCAGAGGCCGATAGAACGGGAAATCGAATTTTTCTGTCATACCCTGAGTCGTGGATTAGTGGGAAAGTAAACAAGTGGTGCTGAATGTGAATAAATGAGTATAAGTGGAAGCTGTAGATTCTAATGGTCTGAGTTTGTACTTGAAATAAATAGGTTTAAAATTGTGGAAATTAGGTTGTAAGACATAAATGTCATAAGAACGTTAACATCATGCAAGTACAAGATCGATTGCACTATTTTGGGGTTCTTTTGGCCATACAGAAAGGATAGAGGAGCAACGGTTTGCTTAAAGAAAGCACAAATTCGAAAGTCAAGTTGGGCATGAAAAGAGAGTCCTAAAAAGCTTAAAAGCAAAAGGACAAAAATACATAATCTACAATTGGGGAAGTTGGGTGCCTCTAAATGATGGTCAATTGACTCCTAAGATTCACGAATATAGCACAGAAGATCGGACTGAATATATATCTTTTATACAATTAAACATGCCAAAATCTTCATGTTTCATACATTTAAACAGGACAGTCTTTTAGACCTCAGCCCTTTCTCACAGGACAGTCTTTAAGACCTCAGCCACCCCTCTCTCTCTCTCTCTCTCTCTCTCTCTCTCTCTCAAAAATTTCTTCAACAAGACGCTCAGACAATCTTATTCAACATTTACAACCAGAAATGAAAACAGATTCTCTCGTCCTCCGACACGTCAAAACCAATCTCATCTCACGCCGGGCATCGCCAATTCCCACTCGGAGGCAATACATTCCCTTTCGAGTAGGACTCACAGCGTCAAGAGAGTCTTCTTCCCACAAAAATTTGTGGAACAGAAGGCCCCAGATGCTAGCGGGAACATCCGGGCAAGAAATAAACTTCGCCTTTAGACGTGACTACCCAGAGAAATCTATTGCGTCCATAAAGATGGTAGAATCCCCACGTCTCCACACTCTGTGACTTGCTCCGGTGTGGAGATCGCCATTTTATGAAAGCCTATCTCGCTTACGTATTCTTGGTTCTGCATTGAAGGAGAACAGGGCTTCTTCCAAGTTATAAGACTTTTGCTAGATGAATTTTCCTTATTATTTTTAATGATAAAGATAAGAAATAGAGCACAGAAAGCAAAACATATTTTAATCTCATTTTTATTATTAGTGTGAAGGCAATTCAAGTATAATGATGCATTGAGGAACAGGAGCGAAGTATTTATGAAAATGTAAAGTGTCATGAAAAACCGAAGTATTTATAAAGCAAACATATACGGTCAGACAAATGAATAAAAAAGATTATACTCACACGCACACACACATATATATATAAACATATATATATATATATATATATATATATATATATATATATATATATATATATATATATATATATATATATATACTTATTTATATATAAATGTATATATCAGTATCCTCCACGGAGTTCAGAGGTTAACGACCTTTTATCATCATAGAAAACTTGTGTTCGATAACACATGATGAAAAAGCCTTTTGAAGAGTTTCCTTAAACATTAATTGCGTCACTTTTAATCTCAGAAGTGAATTACATAATTGGTGATTAACCCAATTTTCCTAATTATTTTTCTTAAATAAAGGTAAAAAAATAGAACATAAAGAATGGGAAGTCTTTTAAGCTCACTTTTATTATTACAGTAAAGGCGATTGCAAGAATAATGGTACATTGAGCAAGAGGGGCGGAACATTGGATGAGAATTACTTGGGTCTTGCAGCCTCATTATTTATAAAGAAAAAACTGAGAACCCTCCACATGAGGCACCCTTTCTTAGCGCTAAAAAAGAAGAAGAAGAAAAAAATACACAAATATATATATATTATATATATATATATATATATATATATATATTAGTATTGTAATGACCCTGAGTGGGTCGTTATGCAGGTTCTTTAACATACTCAGGACGGGGCTGTCATGACTGACGGCAGATGCAACAAACAAAGGAGGGGAAACAACAAAACAATAAAATAAGCTTAATATTAATTTATTTTCAATATTTACAAGTGAATCGGGTCTGGTAAAAGATAAACCATAAATACAAAAAATAAGCCAAAAGGCAGCACTAAACAAAATCAAGTTAAAATAAAAAAAAAGTAGCTTAAAAAAAGGCATAAATAAACAACAGCAGGCAGAAAAAATACCAAACATACGTCCTCCATCGGGGCACCAAGACAGCCCTCAGCTGTACAACAGGGACAAAACCCACCAACTAGAATACCCCGATGGAGACGTCAGGACAGCCTCACGCTGTCATCAAAGATGAGCAGCTCGTGGTCACACGACTACTCATGGTCACACTCCACCCCTACGTCGTGCCCACTGAGGCGTGCTCCAATTTGTTGCTCAAAAACTCGACCAACGTCGACTCAAAACTGCCTGCTGCTGCTGCCATTTAGCCGCTACCTTCGCTGCCCAACCAGACCCGACTGGCGAAAAAGAAAAACGGCAGCTCACCGACGAGAACATCAAAACAAAAAAAACTTGAAGGTAAGGAGGCAGCAATCCACAAAAGGGAACGAGTGGGGAACCAGCAGTTCCCGCAAAACCATCATAACGTGACACCTCCCCACCTAAAAGAAAAAAAAAGATTATTTTTTTACACTCGATCCTCCAATGCCGTAACAACCCCGCCAGCCAAAAACAGAGCCGCCCCCTGTCACGGTCGCCATTGTAACGACCCGAGTGGGCCGTTATGCAGGGTTCTTTAACATGCTCAGGACGGGGCTGTCATGACTGACGGCAGATGCAACAAACAAAGGAGGGGAAAACAACAAAAACAATAAAATAAGCTTAATATTAATTTATTTTCAATATTTACAAGTGAATCGGGTCTGGTAAAAAGATAAACCATAAATACAAAAATAAGCCAAAAGGCAGCACTAAACAAAATCAAGTTAAAATAAACAAAAAAAGTAGCTTAAAAAAAAAGGCATAAATAAACAACAGCAGGCAGAAAAAAAAATACCAAACATACGTCCTCCATCGGGGCACCAAGACAGCCCTCAGCTGTACAACAGGGACAAAAACCCACCAACTAGAATACCCCGATGGAGACGTCAGGACAGCCTCACGCTGTCATCAAAGATGAGCAGCTCGTGGTCACACGACTACTCATGGTCACACTCCACCCCTACGTCGTGCTCCACTTCGTAGGCGTGCTCCAATTTGCTGCTCAAAAACTCGACCAACGTCGACTCCAAAAACTGCCTGCTGCTGCTGCCACAGCCGCTACCTTCGCTGCCCAACCAGACCCGACTGGCGAAAGAAAACGGCAGCTCACTGACGAGAACATCAAACAAAAAAAACTTGAAGGTAAGGAGGCAGCAATCCACAAAGGGGAACGAGCGGGAACCAGCAGTTCCCGCAAAACCATCACTTAACGTGACATATATATATATATATATATATATATATATATATATATATATATATATATATATATATATATATTTATATATATATATATATATATATATATATATATATATATATATATATATATATATATATATATATATATATATATATATATATATATATATATATATATATATATATATATATATATATATATATATATACATACATACATACATATATATATATACTGTATATATATATATATATATATATATATATATATATATATATATATATATATATATATATATATATATATATATATATATATATATATATATATATATATATATATATATATATATCTCACAATGCATAGCTCCGTTGTGGCAAACCAGGAAAGATATTTCAGTTAATACACAGATATTCAGGCACCGATATGACAAAATCAGCTTAATAAGATCAGAAGCGATTTAAAGTTATTCCAGTGTATTTACATCAAATTTTATTTCGATTGAAAATTTTGTTTCTTATTTTTTATCAAATACGTACGAAAAGATTAAAACATATTCGTTACACGGCAACGCTCTAGATATTCTTCGACTTCGTAGAATCGTAATTGCCACGTTCGCGATGGTAGAAAAATGTGACATTTTTTAGGTGGCTTGGACGTTGCAATTAATGCTGGAATGACGTCCAACAGGAAATTTTGCGAGAAATCAAGAATAAATGTCAGGAAAATATGAAGGTCTCTTTCAAGTTCTATGCATGATATGGACATGGTTAATGGTCTAAAATTCTTTTAAAAATACCCGTGAAAATTGTGTTTCAGCTGCACTACATACATACACACATACACACACATACACACACATATGTATATATATATATATATATATATATATATATATATATATATATATATATATATATATATATATATATATATATATATATATATATAACACAAGTATAATTACACACATATATATATATATATATATATATATATATATATATATATATATATATATATATATATATATATATATATATATATATATATATATACGTGTGTCTGTGTGTGTAAACATATATACCGTTTCCTTGAAGGGGTAACACCAGAAGGCTAAAGAATTAGGTTATCATAAAAATTTTAGGAATGGGGCTTCTTGGCCTCTGTCCCTCTTATTTTTCCTTTTTTTATTTTGTCCCAGCAGAATTGGTACCCTAATTTAATCTAGGCGAACTTGAAGTTGGTGCGTCAGGAGGACTCTACACGCCTACCAAATGTGAATCTCCAGCCCGTTTTGCTCTAATTGTTATTCACCACAAAAACCTTATATAAAATATATGATGCACTGCCAAGATGGACATATAAATATTAGGACATCAGGATTTAAATTGACCTGCCTGCCCTCAACATTGGAGGTGAATATCTTTGTCACTGAACAAATGGTTCCTGTAATATATTTAGCATTTAAATATATATGTCTATATATATATATATATATATATATATATATATATATATATATATATATATATATATATATATATATATTCATACACACATATGTATATATATAATATATAATATATAATGTGTATGTGTGTGTGTGCACTGATGGAATGACAACGACATAGGAAGATATCATGCTACCTTTATCATTATTCTCTAGGAGATAAAGTTGGTCTGAATGAAATTTCTCAGTAAAATGGAGGATAATCGTCTTTCTAACATAGTGAAATAAACAACAGACCTACATTTCTCATCATGAGAGCCAAAGAAAAACTCTACGAATTAGCTTGGGGGAAACGAAACCATATTTGAAATGAAATGTAAAACTATGCTATATTAATATTTTTGTATGAATGAATTTCTGGGATCAGGTTCGCAGATTAACATCCGACATTTTTTTGGCTTCATATTTCTGTATTTTTTTATATGTTGAGCAACCAGTCCTAATTCTGAAATCTGATATTTAAAAGTTTCTCATTTTTATGCTGGTGATATTAAAATCCAAAATTTTTAAAAATAAAATACTCGTATTAAGTTTCGTCAAATAATTTTTGTGTCATCATAAATATACACAGTGGTAGATAATGTTTCTGATCTGTTGGAATAGGACAGACATGAAGCATCTACAAATGTTTAATTTTTCCCTCTATATTAGAGTAAAGTTTAATATTTTTTCGCTGATATCTTGTCTAAAGCTGTTCAGTTAAGGGCAAACTTATGCATCATTATCCTTTCTGACTTTCTCTCTCTCTCTCTCTCTCTCTCTCTCTCTCTCTCTCTCTCTCTGACGCTTTCTTGCTTTCATTCTCTTTCTTTAAAGTTTTCTCTCTCTCTCTCTTTCCAAAAAGTTTCCTTATTTTCTTATTCCTTCATTCTTTAAGGTTTTAGTATTCTCTCTCTCTCTCTCTCTCTCTCTTCTCTCTCTCTTTGTTCTCTCTCTCTCTCTCTCTCCAAAAGTTTTCTTATTTTTTATTCCTTCTCTCTTTCAAGTTTTAGTATTCTCTCTCTCTCTCTCTGACGCTTTCTTGCTTTCTTTCTCTTTCTTTAAAGTTTTCTTCATCTCTCTCTCTCTCTCTCTCTCTCTCTCTCTCTCTCTCTCTCTCTCTCTCTCTTTACAAAAAGTTTCCTTATTTTCTTATTCCTTCATTCTTTAAGGTTTTAGTATTCTCTCTCTCTCTCTCTCTCTCTCTCTCTCTCTCTCTCTCTCTAGTTTCTCGCTGGGTGAGCGGGTTCCATTCCCAGCTACCACTCCGTTGGTCGCGAGTTCGAATCTCCGACCGGCCAGTGAAGAACAAGAGGAATTTGTTTCTGGTGATAGAAATTCATTTCGCTATAATGTGTTCGGATTCCACAATAAGCTGTAAGTCCCGTTGCTAGGTAACCAATTGGTTCTTAGCCACGTAAAATAAATCTAATCCCTTTGGTAGCCCTAGAGAGCTGTTAATCAGCTCAGTGGTCTGGGTTAAACTAAGATATACTTAACTTTCTCTCTCTCTCTCTCTCTCTCTTTCCAAAAAGTTTCCTTATTTTCTTATTCCTTCCCTTTTTAAGGTTTTAGTATTCTCTCTCTCTCTCTCTTTCTCTCTCTCTCTCTCTCTCTCTCTCTCTCTCCAAGAAGTTTTCTTTTATTTTGTTATTCCTTCTCTTCAGGTTTTAGTATTCTCTCTCTCTCTCTCTCTCTCTCTGACGCTTTCTTGCTTTCTTTCTCTTTCTTTAAAGTTTTCTTCATCTCTCTCTCTCTCTCTCTTTCCAAAAAGTTTCCTTATTTTCTTATGCCTTCATTCTTTAAGGTTTTAGTATTCTCTCTCTCTCTCTCTCTCTCCAAAACGTTTTCTTATTTTGTTATTCCTTCGCTCTTTCAGGTTTAGTATTCTCTCTCTCTCTCTTTCTAACGTTTTCTTAATTTCACTCTCTTTCTCACTCTCCCTTAACTTCCAATAAGAGACTCTTCGAAACATTCACAACCAAAAGGCAAAACGGACATCTCCATCTTGCGACAAATCAGAACCAATGTAGTCACTGCAAGGCTTTGTAATATCCCACCCGGGGAACGATATATGTACTGTGTATATGTATATATATATATATATATATATATATATATATATATATATATATATATATATATATATATATATGTATATATATATATGTATATATATACATACATACATATATATAATATATTCCTTTTTTGAGGAAGAACCACCTGCGTCAAGACAGACTTCTTCTTCCCAAAAATGTGTTAGACAATTGGTCCCAGATGCTCGGGAGGACATCTGGCCCAACATAAACTTCCGCTCTGGCTGTGGGTTCCTGCAGAAATCTATAGCTGTCCATGAAGATAGTTGAAGCTCTCTCTCTCTCTCTCTCTCTCTCTCTCTCTCTCTCTCTCTATCTCTCTCTCTCTCTTTGTCTATAAGTATCCATCTCCCTACTCAGTCACATGTATTGGTATGCTGTACTGCTAGGTTGCTAGGTTACTCATTCTTTCTTCTGTTCTTTTGTTATTTTTGTTTTATGGGCGCATTTTGTTAAAAAAATATCAGTTACTTTCTTTTTTATTTATTGATACAATCTGGTTTCTTTTTATGTACATTTTAAAGGATTGAGAGGATTTATTGATGTTATTCAAATTAAATAATATCAATCATTTTCATAATTATATCTTGGTACTTTTCAGTCCTGAGCCGTTTAATGTTCAGCTTATATCTTTGTTGTTTGATATGATCAATGGTATTTTAGGTGCTATGATAACATTGCAATACAATGGGGTAAATAATAAATCATCCTCCCGGTAGTCATTACAAGACACAAAGACATTCGTCATAAGCATCTTCATTATATGTAGCGGTTTTTAAAATTTAATTTTGCTTTTTTAAATGTTATTTTAATCTCATTTCATTTCATTGTTATTTAGTCTGACTTGACCTCTGACTAAATCAATAAATAAATATGTTTGTTTGTCAATAAAGCTCTACATACACACATACATACACTTTATGTGTATATATATATATATATATAAATATATATATATATATATATATATATATATATATATATATATATATATATATATATATATATATATATATATAATATTTAAGTTTATATATATATAAACTTTTATATATAAATATATATAAATATATATATATATATATATATATATATATATATATATATATATATATATATATATATATATATATATATACATACATATATATATATATATATATATATATATATATATATATATATATATATATATATATATATATATATATATATATATATAAAGATATATATATATATATATATATATATATATATATATATATATATATATATATATATATATATATATATATATATATATGCACACTTTAAAATTCATGCAGGATGTACTGTACTACGCTAGACCACTAGACAAGAAGACACCTTCTTATCCTTTGTTTGTACTTTAAATTTCTTCTCATTTACTCACCCAAAAATCTTTTTTTAAAGTTCTGACCCAAACCCTTTGCTTGGTAAAAACAGAGAAAATACTAAAAGCGGAATCGCGAAGTGCTAGAAAATACATCGAGTTAGGGGATTTGCAAATAGCCTGTTTACACAAGATACACCAAAGGGGATTTTATGGCGCTCTACTGCCGGAATAAAAAAGCTGTCAATGGTACCTGTTTTCGGTCCTGGTTTTAGTTTTCTGTCAAAGAAAACGATTGAGGTGGCTTTGTCCGTCCATTCCCACTTTTTCTGTCCGCTCTCATCCCTTGAAAAGCTACTATGGCTAGAGGGCTGCAAATTGGTATGTTGGTCATCCACCTTTCAATCATCAAACATACCGAATTTCAGTCGTCTAGCCTCAGTAGTTTTTATTTTATTTAAGGTTAAAGTTAGCCATGATCGTGCGTCTGGCAACGCTATAGGTCATGCCGCCACCGGGCCACGGCTGAAAGTTTCATGGGGCGCGGCTCATACAGCATTATACGTTGTACAGAAAACTCGATTGCGCCAAAGAAACTTCGGCGCATTTTTTACTTGTTTATATTCGTTCACGATAATAATAATAATAATAATAATAATAATAATAATAATAATAATAATAATAATAATAATAATAATAACGACTTTACCACTCCATGACCTTAGAAAAATCGAATTGTCACCGCCTGCATATTCTTTAAATTTTTTTATTTACGCAATATATTTACCTCTCTATTTTCACCCAGTCTCTTTAAGCGACCAGACATCTCAACAGAATTATATCAAATCAGAATTATATCAAATCAGAGTTATTTAAAAAACCAGTTTCACAATCAACTGTTTCCAAATGTATCAAGCCCAAATTTCTCTTCCCTTATATCAGAAACCTGAATCAGGCAAGTCACTCATCTATTCTGGATTGAACGTCCGTCTGAGCACATCTGTTATAATGCTTTTGCAATATTCCCGCTGTCCTCACAGCTTCATCGACTCTGACAATAGCCGAATTAGACGGGCAGCTTTTGCTAGAAACATTGCAACGCCCCAAAGGCTCCTACCCCGTTATACATTTCTGCTACTGTTCTCGTTATGTATTCTCGTTATATATTCCTATTCCTGTTCTTGCCCTGTGTTCCTGTTATTCCTATTTTTATTCTTATGTTATAGTTCTTATTCGTGTTGCATATTCCTGTTGTATGTCTTCTCCCTTTCCCATTACGTATTCATGGTCCTGTTCTTGTCCTATATGCCTGTTATTATTCTTTTTACATATTACAGTCCCTGTTCCTGTTACATACTGCCGTTCCTGCTATATATTTATACTTCCATGCCTGTTAAATTTTCCTGTTCATGGTCTTTGTACATTCCCGCGGCTCAGTGGTTAACAACCTCTCGTCACACACGAGAGACCGGAGAACGAGGCGATGGCTGGAAATGAATACGAACCTTTTGATGATCAATCACTTGTCCACTTTTGACCAAAGCAGTGAATTATGTACTTGGTGGTTAGTCGGGTGTAGTGGTTTATCAGTATGTAAGAAAATGTAAGAGGCTAGCAACATCAGGGCCAAAAAATGACTTACCGTGGCTTGGGAAAGGTGATTGCTTAAACCATAAACAATCTGCCATAAACCCTATTCTCTTATAACGGTGTTAACACTTTGGTTTCTCATCAGGTCCCCAGGGATGAAGCTGCCAGCTTTACGTCCTTTTTCTAAACTCAAACAGATATTGGTACACATTCATACCTGGGTGGGCTGATAGGCAGTATCCCAGGAGCAATCTGTAGGCCTAGCAAACTCAAGCAAAACACTGCACCTGCTAGCCACTGGATATATATGCATATATATATATATATATATATATATATATATATATATATATATATATATATATATAGATATATATATATATAGATATATATATATATAGATATATATATATATATATATATATATATATATATATATATATATATATAGATATATATATATATAGATATATATATATATAGATATATATATATATATAGATATATATATATATATATATATATATATATATATATATATATATATATATATATATATATATATATATATATATATATATATATATATATATATATATATATATATATATATATATATATATATATATATATATATATATATATATATATATATATATATATAAATATATATATATAGATATAAATATATATATATATATATATATATATATATATATATATATATATATATATATATATATATATATATATATATATATATATATATATATATATATATGAATTCATACACTGCAGTTGACTAACTCAAGCAAAAGGTGCCTGTCCATACAGGCAGCTTCCTCTCCACCAATTCTCTCGCAACAGATGAAGACGCAGCCGACCGTCTGTTCATTTCCAACAATATGTATTAATATAAATTGCGCGTTCAAAATGCAATTGCAAACGACTTCATATAATTAATTTCCCGATATCTCGACGTTAATTACATTTCCCGTCCGGGCTAATGACGTGTGTCCGGAAAGCGAAATTCCTCTTTGGCTAATTCTGCTGGTCAATTGGGTGAAAATGTCCCGCCGACCAATAAGCAATATTCTCCATTAAGCGCTAAGCTGCGACAAAGCGACTAATTGTAATAACAAGTTATTGCCATCGGCTGGGCCCTCCTTTTCTTACGCTGTCGGAGGTGGATATCAATTCTGTCCCGTACTGCTTCGGTGCTCGCTGGAAAATGGAACTGCGCGACTGCGGCATGGAAGCTGTGGCATACTTTACTTATTTATTTAATTAGCAATTGAACTAAATTTCTAGTTTTTTTATTTATCTACTGTTTATTTTTCACCCCCCTCCCACGATGTCATGTTGCTTTTGTCTTGATATTTTAAAATTTTTTCTTCCAGAATTGAGGTCATTTTTACAGACAGCCTACCATCCTTTTCCAGCTCAAACCCGAATAGGAAACGAAAATTGAAAAAAAAAAAAAAAAAAGGCTGGTTTTGAAGCATCAAAGGAGTGATTGCCCTTTTAGTCCCTTAAAGAGAGGAAGGTTATTATAAGCCTTGAGAAAACAGTCAGTGACCTAAATAAAATTTCAAAACCTTAAATAGGATTTCCAGTTTCCAAAAAGCAAATATGGGAAAAGGTGGCTGGACGTGAGTTACAAGGACGCTTAAGAGAGGGGGGGTAATTCTCCATTTAAATTACTGGAACCACACAGAAGTATTCGTATTATTACGTCATAAAACGAACGATAAAAGCATTCGTGTTCTTGTCTTTGCTAAAGCTCACAAAATTAGACACAGACATTCGCACATACAGTCACAAAACTCTGTTCGTATTTACGCCTCTGTTAACCGCCACGAAATTACAAGACGTGTCACATGTCTCTTAACAATTAAGAAATCACAAAAGTAAAAATGAAAAAAAGAGACGGAAACAATATCCGAATTCTCATCTCTGTTAACTGTCACGAAAGAAAAAAATGTCTAATTATCTTAGGAACATTTTATTTTTTCCTTATCCAGCGCCATTTCCTCAACGTCGTTGGTTTTCAGTAATAGACGGTGTCCTTCCTACCATGAATTTCACGTGTATATATATAAAAATAAAACTCAGAAAATACATTGAAACTTAGCAAAAGTAAAAGATATAGAGATGAACTGAGCACGAAGATGTTAAAAAATCCATGCAATCAAAATGAAATTTGTGAATATAGAATAGACAAGAAAGAATAGGAAATAAGGAATGGTAGAAAAATATTTTAGGGAAGTAAAAAGAAAATGAAAGGTAGGGGAAGCCCTTTATCTATTACTCGCAGTGTGGATTCCAAAGAGTCCCCGGGGTCCTTTGTCCCTTTGTCCCAAATCTTCAATGGAAGGAAGATCAAAAATGGATTCTACTCCATAGCAACTCCGATCTGGTCCGAACGACTCGCCGTCTAATGTCTACCTTATTTTTGTTCTATTTTTTATCAAGCTTGGAGACCTTATATACCTGGAATAGCCTTTTTAATTTGTAAGGAAAAGATTTCCATATCCAGTGATCAAAATAGGTCGTTGATTTTTAACATTATAACTGGAGAAACCGTTCTCTGTAAATGCATTCCTGTTCCAGGAGGATTAAAACGATGTATAGTGGATCCATGCTTTTTTTTTTTAGAGCACTACTTTTTTTTATTAATCATTGCAGTTTTATAGTGCTGTTTTTGTTCAAAGATGGAGATATTGTGCACGAAAATTTTTTTTTTTTTTTTTGTGATTAATCAAGCTTTGAAACCTTATATCTGAAGAATTTGGATCTCCATCTATGAACAGTTTTAAAATGCTATAGATCTGAAAAACGTAAATGCAACAATTAGGTCTTCGAAGCTTTCATAAACAGAAATTATATTAAACCAAAAATATTTTGCTGGTAAAAACAAAAAGAAGAAAGTTATCATGGTAAAAAAAAAGAAGGCTAAGTTCCAAAAATTACTGAAAATCGAATGAAATAAAATGCTGGAAAAAATAAAGAATTTTGCAGTGCAAGAACTGTAAAAAGCCATTGAATAGAATGTCATGCAGAAGAAAACCAGGAAATGCAGAGTCAACATTTTTATAAGATTAATTAATCCTATAGGATAAAACAACGATATTATTAAGAAAACTTTCCAGAGAACCAAAATGTAGAAGCTTATTCTCGTGGGACAACAAAGGACGTTATGTTACAAGAATTTGTCAGAAAAGTAAATAAAAGGAAAGCCCCTCTCCTTTGGGGAAATGCAAATAAAGAATTTTAGCTACCAAACAAATTGCTGAAAAGTAAAGCAAATATTGTGGATGAAAAGAACGACTTTGGGAGACTAAAAGAAAAAGAATATAAATTCATTCTATGTTGAGAAGTTCTACCATGAAGTTCTTAATTATAATTATCCAGCAACCTGCGGACTGCAAGTGATTTTTCATTGAGTCTATGTGTTTATGATAGAGTGTAAAAGTCAGAGGTTACTCCGTCCAACTAGTAATAATTAATCTTCTATTCTACCCACCTAACTTGAACATCTTCCACCCTGGTAATTTCAAGAGTCTCTCTCTCTCTCTCTCTCTCTCTCTCTCTCTCTCTCTCTCTCTCTCTCTCTCTCTCTCTAACGCAATTTCGAGTTCCTCAAGAAACAAAAGTGCACGGGAAAGGAACAAGTCTGTAAATATTTTGAGGCCCGTTTTCCTAAGTGACAGAAAGAAGTCAATAAACAAACAACGAGGGTAGAGTCCCTTGTGTGTCTGTGCGCATGCGTGAAGAAAAGAGAAACAGACAGACAGGCAGAGAGTACTTCCCTGGTATAACTAGTCTAGACGATCTTCCCACTTGACCTCTCAGCAACCAAAGATAAAAATGATAAATCAGTTTTAATGGTTAAAATTGCCAGAGGAGATGGTCTGGGGAATAATTCTCTACCATTTTGCTGCTCAGGGTCATCATTTCCTAGAACAACCATTGAAGTGAAGGTTGAAAGAGATTTTTCCTCTTTGCGATTTTTCTTAGGAGCTATTGAAAAATCCTAAGGATTTTGGAGGGGCACTTTTTTTTTTTTATCTAGTAGGATGTGGGTAATTAGGGATACGTTTTGTGAAAGGGTATTTGTATAGAAATGTAGTTTGTTAGAGAGAGAGAGAGAGAAAGTAATTGTTGTATATGATATGTATGCATATATACATATCTATCTATCTATCTATCTATCTATATATATATATCTTCTTCTTCTTCGTCTTTAACGTGCATTTTTCCCATTATTATATGGGGTAAGCACGATGCCTTCTTTTGAAGGACTTTTGATTTGGCGGTAGGGTAGGCCGTAGCCTTGATCGGCTGCCCTGCCTGACATCGCTTAGACCCTGGTAGCGAATGTGTACATGTTACCAAATCCCCAGCTCCCTTTCTCCCAGCAGCGAGGTTCTAGAACTGGGCGAGTAGGTTGACAGTTCTGTTATGTTTTTGAAGGTGTTGGAGTGGCTTTGTTTATGTGTGTATTAATCTGTAACACCCATTTGCTTTCAGCAAACCTATCCGTTGATTACATATGTAATCCCGGGGTGTCTACACGGATAGCAAAGTGTCCACCTCTCTGACTGGTCGGCTGCGGGGATTGAACCCTCGCCATAGACTTCTATGAAGTCTGAGGTTGCTGCTTCTACCAACCGAGCCATCGAGGGCCCTATATATATATATATATATATATATATATATATATATATATATATATATATATATATATATATATATATATATATATATATATATATATATATATATATATATAGGATAAATAGATAGATACCTACACAGACAGATAGATAGGTAGATAGATAAATATAGAAAGAAAGAGAGAGGAAAAAACCTGAAAACAACTAAAAACCAAGCAATCATTAAGTTTGCTTTGCAGACAAACAATGCCATAAAAGGACGTGAAGTGGAACGAAGTAGTTTAATAAAACCAAGACAATAAACTTTGTGTCATCACATAATGCGTTATAGGGGAACTGATAATAAAACAACTTTATATATATATATATATATATATATATATATATATATATATATATATATATATATATAAATATATATATATATATATGTATTTATATATTTTTTTATCACACCGCGATTTATGTACAGTACGTTCATGAAGCTACAAATGTTGTTTGATATCAAATTCACGCTGCTTCGGGAATATCCTAGATGGGGAATTATCATATATATATATATATATATATATATATATATATATATATATATATATATATATATATATATATATATATATATATATATATATATATATAGGAATGAGGGGAATCTTTCATGTCTTGAGTTAGTTATATATATATATATATATATATATATATATATATATATATATATATATATATATATATATATATATATGTATATATATATATATATACATATACAGTGTATATATATATTATATATATATATATATATACATATAAATCAAGACACGAAGATTCCCCTCATTCCTTTTTTCGAGAATTTCAGGAGGAAATCTCGAGGAAACCATCTCCTTAATTGAAACCTTTTAGGGATAGAGAGAGACCTTGTAATGAATATTGTAAAGGCTTTCATCATTTTCCACCAGTCTGACCGAGGGATGTTTTTTAGCCTTCCATTTTACGAGAGGAAACATCCTAAAAACTGTCTATTTTTTCTTGAGCGTCGAGAGGAAAGGATTTAAAAGAGGTAAGGACGTATTTGGTTTGTAATTCGTAATGAGGAGCACGTGTCACCCTTTTTTTTTCTCTTGTATCTATGGAGAGAGAGAGAGAGAGAGAGAGAGAGAGAGAGAGAGAGAGAGAGAGAGATGTAAGATAGTCAAGTAACTAGGGCTGACGTTATGTCAATGAAGAAATCAGTCATCAGTCAAACAGTACACTAAAGGATATAACAGATAAAGAGGAATGGCAATTTATTAAATGCCAGTTATCAGGCGTTATATCGAAAACTAGACCTTTTCTAGAATATTAGGACACGCCTGCTGACAGTGACTGAACATGTATGGTGAAAGTGAGCCATTTGCTTGAATATGCAGGTGGCTAACAGCTGGGTCTATAATTCACTGCCTGGATGAACAGTACAATGGCTGTTTCAAGGGCATTATCATTCCTTCTGGATAGATTTAAGCCCTCTTACCGGCGAGGCTGTTAACCACTGAGCCACACCTGTTTACGAAATAACTTGCCTACTCTGATACTTTTCACAGTAGAACGCTATCACTTCTAACCTTTCTTTTCTTGAATGCAAGCTTTTTAAACGCATTTGATTTACATCTGAACCAAATTCCATTAAACGTTTATTAAATGTCATTCCATTTTCACCCTTATCTCTGCTGCCACTGATTTTACGATTCACTCTTAGAAAATTATAGTAGCTCCATAAAGAAAGTTTGAAGTTTTTTGGATAAAATGTGAAATTAACTTTAGCTTTTTATTATTTATTTATTTATTTTGTTTTTACTTTTAGCCCTCAGCAACTAATTTTTTGCTCATAAATGTATATCAAGGTATTTTACATAGAGGAAAAGTGTACATATGCTCTAAATATGTGTAAAATGAATTTGCTTTTATAACCAAACTTTATGGAAGAACTGAACTCGACATTTTAGAAAATCTTCACTGAAATACAAACTTCGAAACTCCGTACTTTACCAAATTGTACAGCTACTCTTGCTCAACTCTATGAACGAGCTAAAACTTTTCGAAGGTTTAAAACTGAACCAAATTGCCAGATTACGCACAATTTGCGATGAAGTTTTGGGGGTTTGTTATATGTAATTTTCAATGGAAACTCAGGGTTACTTCCTGGTTTATGGTACAATCCGGTAATGCTGACTGTGGCCTGATAAGGTTTGTTCCTCATCCGAACGTTTTGATCATGTTCAGAGCTCGACAGGACATCGGGTCATGTTCAGGTTCACGTCTCGTCATTGACGTACGGTCTTTCGGAGACTTCATTTACACCTCAGTTTTCAAATAAATTCCTTATTAGATAGATTAAGTTCTCAATGTGAATATCTTGTTTCAAACGACTTTTCTACAGCAAGATAAATTCTGGTGAAATTCACATTGCGTTCTGAGGTATGATTTTTTTTGTCTATAGTTATTTCCCACGGATTAGATCAATTCTTGCATAAATTTCCTTCTTATTTTTTGACAAATCCCTGAGTATACTTGCGCTTACTTTTAGAAAATTCTTGTTTAGATATCCTCTTCACTATCGTGGTAATTTCCTTAGATGTACTCCTCCCTGTTAGGAAAAATTTCCGTTGAAATTTAATTCTCATTTTTATGACGTTATTTTATTTAGGCTTATTTCTCAATTAAGATGTTACTTATAAACCAAAAATTTGTTACTTTATTGTAGATACCAACCATCTATAAAATATCGTACAGCACTGCATTGATCTACACAAAATTCTGGGATAATCACTCATGTCCTGTCAACAAAATGCGGTATACTTCAAGTTCGTCTCTCATCCCAGGAAATGAAATCTTCCTTAGGTTTATTGCATAACCATGAGAAAGTATTTATATTTTTCATACAGATTTAGGTGACCTTCTAGGCCATGATATGCGTGATTTAGGATTTTTGACAATGATTAATTTAGATACATGCGGCTAATATAAGTTTAGAGCACAGATACCGTTCAACGTGGCTTACCTTTTTACGATTTATTTAGCTTCCTTTCACAGATATTGTTATGGTTAAGTTAATTTCTGAGCAATGAAGGACTTTCTCAAGATTCCTTTACAGCAGTGAGGTAGAATCTCACTGAGGTTTACCTCTAAGCATTACGGCACGGTCATGCTTAGTTTTGCTTCGAAGTCTTGAGCTGCTTGCCTCCTGGACATGAAAAACACTTTTGTTTAGGTTTCCTACATATTCTTGAAAGCTGTCTTGTTTACATAACATTCTACTTCGAGAGACATGTTCAGGCTCTATTCTTCGCCAAGATAAGGTTTTTTTTTTTTTTTTTTTGGTACCTTTGAGACCTAAGATACGGTTCTGCTTAGGGTTAATTCTGACCCACGAGTTACGAGCGAGTTTAAATTACCCTTTCTGTTAAGAAATACCGATACGGCGAAATTTATACTCACTGCCAAGCCATAGGGTACAGAAGGTCCACATTAGATCTACAACTCAGAGTCTAAAAATAAGTTACATCGTTTCTCAGCAAATTTAAATATAATTTTATCTCCGATATGAAACGAACTGAATTAAAAAAATTTTAATTGTTCTCAGCAATGAGAAAGCCGTCACCTTCTCCATAACAAAAGACAAAAACAATTTTCAGAGACAGTAACGACAACTAAAATTTGGTTCTGTAAAAGGGAGAAAATCGTAACCTCCAATTCCTCCTTCATATCCCTGCGAACAGAGGTGGAAATAGGGTGTTAAAAAAAAAGACGTTTCCACACTACTCAATTCAGAACTTCATGGAAATGAAAGCTTTTTACATCACTTCGTATTTTGTGCTATTAAACAGTGTTGCGTTACATAGAAAAGAATGAAGCACTAAGCAGCAAATAAATGGGCCATCGATAACAAAAATTTTATTGTGGGAGAATTTAATTCAGTAAGTACTCATACTTGGAATGCTCCATACAGAACCAAAGTTATCATATCAGTCATACATACAAGTAAAACAACAGTAACTCTATTCCTAGAGAATACAGCTTCCATTAGCAAAAGGAAGAGTTGATGACGACTCCCACGAAAGGGAGAGGGTACGAAACGCTTCGCCAAAAATGCACGGAAGAAACGAACGAAAGGGAGAAGAGGCCATTCGTGTTTATTTACTGGCGTGTAACTCAGCCGACGGGACATCGCGTAACTCAGCCAATAAGATCACGAGGGCGCGAACATTTCCAGCGTTATTCAATTAATTTCCTTGATGAAATTCATTGGCCCGGACATAAAGGACGGAGAGAGAGAGAGAGAGAGAGAGAGAGAGAGAGAGAGAGAGAGAGAGAGAGAGAGAGTTACATTCATTTTCATTTTCAAATTCGAAATTATAGTTTGATGATAACAGCTGTCGGTATGGGAATAACAAATAGATAATATAACTGTCTGCGCGTAACTAGCATTAAAACAATTTTTTACATTTCCATATATAAATTTATATATGTATATATATATATATATATATATATATATATATATATATATATATATATATATATATATATATATTTACATTTATTTATTTATTTATTTATGAATGTTTAGTCATTTCTACACACGTGGTTTTTTTTATATTCACAAATATCAAACCGCATAATATTTTATATTGAACGACTTGCACCCAAAGAGAATTGCAGATGTTACGTGCTTCTGGCCCAACCCGGATTCGAACCTAGGCTTTTGGTTTAGAACCAGCGATAAAGTGCTTGTCATTAGAATTCCCTTTGGGTGAAAATTATTCCTAAGATGTGACGAATTCGATATGAAACAAAATTTGTAGATTAATATCTTTAAATATAAAAAAAGTAACATGTACATAGTGATAAAAAACCAATAGGAACCTGGTTCAAGTGATTAGGTCAACAAAGACTGATGCTTTTTCAGGAAGCGTACCTAAAATCGTTTCCCCCTCTCTGTGGGATCGATCCCTGGTCTATCGTAGGTGAGGAGAGGATAACACCAACTAGAGAGAGAGAGAGAGAGAGAGAGAGAGAGAGAGAGAGAGAGAGAGAGAGAGAGAGAGAGAGATTCTCCCACTGCAAACTTTAGTGGGTCATCCCAGCCCCATGAATGTCTACAGAGACGTTATAGGCACTTCAGGCTTTGCACAAGAATTACGAAATTACAGAAGTAAATCCCCTCGATGGGAGTCGATTACATCTACATCGAAGGATTACGGATGTCTAAGAGTACTTGAGATAGGGCTTTGGGTTTTTGGTATAGGAAATAAACACTGACCGCTTGCCCCATAATACTTCCTGAAGTGTTCAGTGAGATGAAACTCATTTATGAAAGTTGGGACTCTTTAAGAAAGCATTCATAAAAAAAGCTGAAGAATAAATCAATACCTACCTTGATGTGGTTACATAGGTAGATGTTATTATTATTATTATTATTATTATTATTATTATTATTATTATTATTATTATTATTATTATTATTATTATTATAAATTCTGAATAATAACCAAGTGGGGCATTAAAATGAGTTTTGTAGGACTGGTTAATTCCTTAGCATTGCCTCTTGAACACGTGAAAGTGCATAGTTTTATCAGTTATACTTACTATCTGAAGGGAAATAGTCAAATAGTTGGGGAAAAATGTTGGTTTAAGTATATATAAAGATGATCATTAACTCTAAGCAAGAGGTGAAACTTTTTTTTATTTCTTCAGCCTATTTTTACAAATCAACCACAAACGCCACATGAATCTTACGGGATTTAAATTAGTTATTATTATTATTATTATTATTATTATTATTATTTGAATAAAATGGCTGCATTTTGCGAATTGATTTTATACTGAGTTTTCTCAATTCTACTAATAATTCACTTTTCCTGCACATCAATATTATTTGTTGAATAAAATGGCTGCATTTTGCGAATTGATTTTATACTGAGTTTTCTTAATTCTTCTAATAATTCGTTTTTCTGCACATCAATATTAGTTAATAAGTGTCCAATGTTCATATTTTGATGAATGAAACAGCATATTTCTTACAGATGAAATTCTTTATTCTAAAGCATTACAGCAGGTTACTGGAACCTGGGATGTAATTCCGTAGATTTTCCTGATGGTATTTCTTCTCATAACCTGAGAATAAAAAGGAATGATATTATCCCCAACATCGAGATAATAGGTCAAGCGACCGACCATCACCGCCTACGCCTCCTGGAAGCCCTACACATCGGGAGAGAGGACCCGAGTCTCAATACTACACAGGAAACCTTCCTCCTCCCGACATCGGCGCGAGGGGCGGTACCTACTGGCACCCCGGCTGAGCTAATCAATCAGGAACGTCCATCTGCGGGCAGCATCCCTATGAACAATTCACTCATTAACGTGCGCTGGACGCAAGAGCTCATACAACCATCACCGCGCGAGAGTAGGCTTCGCCCGAGGAGAATCGCCTTAGGCAGCCGATGAAAAATCGACCTGATCCGAGACCCCCTACAGTATATATACCGCCATCTTAAACATCCTGTGTCTCCAGACTCATCCCAGCGTCCAGAAGATGACCATCGAGCTGGTCGAAACGTGTCGACAGAAAAAGTACTGAAAATACCAGACAGACGTCAGAAAAAGAAAAAAAGAAAAAATATCATCAGGAAAATCTACGGACTGACATACTAGGTTCCAGTAACCTCCTGTAATGCTTTAGAATAAAGAATTTCATCTGTAAGAAATACGCTGTTTCATCCATCAAAATATGAACATTGGATAATTATTAACTAATGATATTGATGTGCAGGAAAAGCGAATTACTAGAAGAATTGAGAAAACTCGGCATAAAATCAATTCGCAAAATGCAGCGATTTTATTCAACAAAACTTGCCTCAAAGAGGGTCTTCTTCCTTCGTATATTATTATTATTATTATTATTATTATTATTATTATTATTATTATTATTATTATTATTAGGAGTAACAGTAATAGTATTCCAACAAAGAGACAATATTGTTTAATTTATGTTGTCACAATATTTTTTTTTTTGTTTCGTGAAAACATTCTTCCTCTACAGGAAGGTCTATCTCTTCCTTCCAATTCAAGACCTTCCCTTCTTTCTTTCCTACAAGTTTTCTTCCTCCCCGCGGATTTGAGAAGGAAAAGACACCACGAAGCCAGAGCCATCGTCCATGTTCTCTGAGAAAATAACCATTATAAAAACAGTTTATTGTTAATGAGAAGAAGAGAGAAAATTGATATGAGAAAAGAGGCGTACAAGAATGAAATGGCAATGGTGCTACATACAGACAGACAGAGAGGGGAAAGACTTACAGACAGAACGAAATTCAGGGCTTGGCTATATAAAGAGAGAGAGAGAGAGAGAGAGAGAGAGAGAGAGAGAGAGATAGAGAGAGAGAGAGAGAGAGAGAGAGAGGAAGGAGAAAAACCTCACTACAAGCCTCTTCAGATAACCCAGCTCTCCAGAGAGCTATGGTGGCGTTGCAGACCCCAACATGTTGCTATAAAGGGCAGTTCAATTGTCTGCAGAAAGCTACAGTTGGCGAAGATAATTGCCGACTGTAGTAGTAGTGGTAGTAGTAGTAGTAGTAGTTGGGATTTGCCTCTGAAACGGCTTCCTGGCAGTTAATCTACTGTTAACGAAGGCAAATGCCTGCCATCTATCTACCCAGACAATCTATGTAACGTTCCCTCTCTTCTGCTAGATCCGGGATTGCTGTCCCCCTGTACCTCCCAAATACAAGGTCAACGTGTCTCCCATTTTTCTTACCCTTATTCGTGGGCCGTTTTTAAATTTAATCATGCTCAGGAGTGAGTTTAAAAGACCATACTGGTCAATTTGAATTCGAGGACCAGATGAACAAAGGACACATAAGATTTCTTTTTTACACGCCCGATGACGTTATGTATTTTGGACATGATATTTTCAAAGTTTTTTTATGCCACAATTGACACCATTGTGACGGCCACGTAATGCCCTTTCCAAGTGCTATAGTTTCTTAATAATTAAGAATTCACAGAATTCGAATTCCCATCTCCTGTAACTGTCATGAAGCAAAAAAAAGAAAAAAAAAAGTCTCATTATTTTAGGAAAGCATTCGACTTCTCGCCTCTGTTAACGGTCTCGAAATCACAAAAAATACCCGTATTCTAGGAAGACCGTTTTTCCCTAACTGGAACAATTTCCTCAACAACATTACAACTTAGTTGGATGACGTCTTCATTAGTGCCTTGGATTTCACCGACATGTTGGCATCTTTGAGAAGAACATAAGAAACCCTCAGAAAATACATTAAAACTTAGTAAAAGTAAAATAAATATATAAATTGAGCAAGAAAACAGAGAAAAAAAACATTCCGTTAAGCAAAATAACATTTAGAAAAATATTACAAACAAGAAAGAATGGGAAATAAAGAATGATAGAAAAATATTTTATGGAAGTAAAAAAAATTAAAGGCAGAGAAGCCCCTTTATCTATTACTCTCAGTATGGATTCGAAAGAGTCCCCGGGGTCCTTTGTCCCTTTGTCCCAAATCTTCAGTAGAAGGAAGATCAAAAATGGATTTTATTCCTCCCATAGCAACTCCGATCTGGTTCGGAGGACTGGCCGTCTAATATCTACCTTATTTTCATTCTGTTTTTATCAAGCTTCGAGACCTTATATACATGGAAATGTCTTTTCAGTCATATGGAAAAGATTTTCTTACCCAGCACTCAAAATGATGTATAGTTGTTTTTTAGATTTTATAAGTAGAGAAACCGTTCTTTGTGAATGCATCTCAGTTCTCGAATGATTAAATTGATGTCTAGTGAGTTCCGAGCTTTTCTAGAGCACTTCTCTTTTCTATTAATCTTGGTAGTGTTACAGTGCTGTGTTTTAACAAATTTAGAGGATATAGTACACGGGGTATTTCATTTTTGTTACACAGGACTACATATTAATTCCCTTGTTACTGAAATATAATTCAAGAAGCATCCAGACCTCCATAGATTTCTGTTTTTAATCAAGATTTAAGATCTTAAATCTGAAAAATTTGGATCTCTGTGAATGCTTTTAGATTTCTATAGACCTGAAAAATGGAAATGCGTTAGGTCTTCGGAGCTTTTGTTAAAAGAAAGTATGTTAAACCAAAAATAATTTTCAGGAAAAATAAAAATGAAGAAAGATATATCCATTAAAAAGATAACAATGAGAATGAAATTAAATGCTGAAAAGGTGAAGAATTTTGCAGTGCAAGAATTATGCTAAAAGCTATGTATACAATGTCATTCTGAACAAAGTCAGGAAGTGCCGACTCAGCCTTTTACATAGTTAAATAATCCCATAAAATAAACTCACAATATTGTTAGGAAGACTTTCAAACAACAAGTAAAATGTGGAAGGTTATTCTCGCGGGGAAAACAAAGAGTATTAGGTTACAAGAGTTTGTCAGAAGAATAAATAAAAGCTAAAAACCCACTCCCTTTGAACAAAACAAATCAAGATTATCCTCTTATTCTCTGCTAGAAACGTTTCTGAAAAGAAATGGAAAAATTGTAGATGAATAAAAATTTTAGAAACAAAAAAATTATATATATAATATATATATATATGTATATATATATATATATATATATATATATATATATATATATATATATATTTATATATTGTATATATACAGTATATATACAGTATATATATATATATATATATATATATATATATATATATATATATATATATATATATATATATATATATAATTATTAAATACTGTAATTAGTAAATCTATCCACCCATTTAATTGACTGTAAATGTCAATATAAAAGTAATTAAAGGGCCAAGGGTTACAAGTCTGTTTTTCCCATTTACCATTATTTTCTGTTTATTTAATGTTCGGTAATGGTGGCATTCCAGTTGTATGTTCATCAAACATGTGAGTCCCTATTTCAAGCCACCAAAATTTGTAAAATATGTATATATATATATATATATATATATATATATATATATATATATATATATATATATATATATATATATATATATAATGTGTGTGTGTGTGTGTGTATGTATGTATGTATGTATGTATGTATGTATGTATGTATGTGTATATATATATACATACACATATGCATATATATATATATATATATATATATATATATATATATATATATATATATATATATATATATATATATATGCATATTTTACCAGATATTGGTGGCTTGAAATAGGGACTCACCTATTTGATGAACAAACTGGAATACCACCATTACTGAACATTAAATAAACAAAAAATTATGATAAATGGGGAAAACAGAACTGAAACCCTTGGCCTTAATTAATACTTATATTGACATTTACAGTCAATTAAATGAGGTCGATAGATTTGCTGGTACAGTATGTTAATAATTAATGAACCCTCTCAATTAACTGCAGGGCTCTTGGTTGGAACAAGATAAGTATGCAGAGCGCAAGGCTCTGAGTTCCTCTTTTCAGTTGAGAGAAATGATACAAGGGTCATCAACTTCTGTAAGCAGAGGGATGACAGATAAGTGAACATTCCCTCAAATGCCTTTCATATGGACAATAATAACAACAGCAAGATTCGAGGAGGTTATTAATTCATTTATATATCACTTTCAAAGGGAGAATTACTTCTTACTTCACTGAGATTAAAGGGATATTTAACATAATTTCACTGCACTTGAGGGGAACCACGGAAAGGAATAATAAAGATGAAAAGTTCGAGAAGAAAGAATAAGTTAAGGGCGAACTCCTTGCATCTCCGGACGTACCTGTTAGCAATGTGGCAAATGCTTAGCAACAGTCAGTGGGTTTTCCTTTCGGCATCAACTGTGGTAGGCAGCGTAGATGACTGCATCGCCTCAGGACATCAGCGGAGAGTGGGGCCGTACCTTGGATCAGCCCCTGGGAAGCTTGGTTGAGAGTTCTTTCTCTGACGAGATTTCGAGTCTGACTGCCTTCTTGTTTTCAAATGGCTCCCTTCTCCTGCTTCAAGGTATGCCTTTGGGCTATTTCCTTGCCTTTGGGCGATCTGGAAAATACAATGAAATTTGCCCTGCAGAGATACGAAAACAAGGATTTGTGGACAGCCAGGAAACATTTGTTCTCCCTTGGGAGAACTTAACACAGCTTTAGCATAGGGAAGCAGATAGAATGGATCCCACACCTTGAAAATTCACTTCTACAGCATAAAACATTTGATTCTCTGAACATAGAAATTCTTCAGTCTCTTGAGGGGTAGACGACTGATATTTGTTACAATATATATATATATATAGTATATATATATATATATATATATATATATATATATATATATATATATGTATATATATATATATATATATATATATATATATATATATATATATATATATATATATATATATATATGTTGTCATGAAGCTTACCAAGTACCTGGTTATTGCACAACTAATCACAGAATTTAAACATTTACCTCACTTCAGCCAGGTACCTGAACTCTCATAAAAATAAAAATTACGACTGAGTACCCTAAAGGTAACAGTGATCCCTTAAAAAGCTTACTAATCAATTGGAAAATCAGACTAAGATTATCAAAACAAGTGCAAGGTATCAACAATTAAACAAGAAATATAGCATCACTCCATCAAACAACTCTGTTTCCCTGGTCCTAATTCACTTCAGCGAAACTAAAGGAACAAAACATGTTTATCACTTTGCCTTATGCACAAAATTAATCCTATTCACTGGTGGTCAGTAAATGAAAAACTGTTTTTAAAAATCAGTAAGTACAAAAATTTATTTTTTAAATTCAAAATTTATAATTAGAATTCACAATCTGAAAAATTTACTATTACTTGAAAATTACACAAAACTTTAATTAATTCTTGAGCTAAATTATTAAACATAACTAAATCACAAAAACTTTAATTCATCAAGAAATTAAATTAATCAAGCAAAATTTAAACTATCAAGAATTACTCAAAATTTTAAAAGAAAATATTAATAAATGAAAAATTAAATCAAGTATGCATTGTTAAATTACCAAGAAATATTTAAAATGCTAAGTAAATAAATGTTAAATCACCAGTATATAAAATGTGAAAAATCAAGAGATTGCAAACACAATAACACACAAAAACTCACAAAAGATTTATCAATAATAATTTCACTAAGGCAAAATTTCCCTAATATACCTTATTATGCCCTGGTAATGATAAGTAAATTTCACTTTACCTTACACAAGCTTGTGAAAACTTTTGTAAAATCCACAAAACACACTTTTTTGTGTGACGCCGTTACAACTTTCCTAAATTCAGATCTCAAAAGCTAAGATTAATACCAGTGACTACACAAATATTCTACATTAATAACTTCTCTCTTTTGAAGAGAGAGAGAGAGAGAGAGAGAGAGAGAGAGAGAGAGAGAGAGAGAGAGAGAAAGAGAGGGAACCAATACTAATGGTCTCTGAAATCAAATGAGTAACTTTAGGATTCCAGTGGAAAATGAAACAGTCAGATGACGTTAGAACAATACGTGATCAGAGCAACGCAATCCTACAAAACACGACCTAATCGATCGAGATACGTGCATTTACTCTCAAAAAGGCGTATGTGACTGAAGTAAAAAATCGTATGGGATGAAGCTCTAAGCGAAATGTCACACGATCAAAACAGGCGGCAGCTGGCAACCATAAACGGCACACTTTCAAACAAGACAAAGAACCAAAGTTGGTTTTCAGAACAGTACATGAAACATTGCAAAATCATTCGTCTTCTTCTTGTATGGGACAAAGCTTTTAAAGAAATCTTAACACGACTCTACTGCCATTCCCAACCTGTCAACAAGTGAATCAAAACAAAGCGCTCGTTTACTTGTTATTTCTCGGGACAACAACCGAACCAAAGCACGACACACGAAATCACGAGTACAGAAGACTTGTTGCTAGGGGACAAAAAGTGCGATCACATACTACGCTACTATTAAAATGTATTACCAATTTTAAATCACTCTGTTAAGTTACCCAAAACACTAACTCTTTTGAGATCTGACACCACACTAAATATGATAGTTCAACAATTATTATTATTACACATAACACATGATAAATAGAAGAGTAAACATATCAAAACTATAGGATAATATATATATTACAAGGCAACATCATGAAAATATATATACAGGGTGTTTCGAAATTAAACTAAAATTGATATGGAAAAAAACAAAAGTAATACAGAACAGGTATTTATTTAAGTTTCTCTCTGAGTATTTAATATTTTGTGTGGCCTCCATCTGCCTGTACCACAGCCTGCATTTTTTAGGGGTATGATTTCAGCAAATCGCAAAAAAGCTGAGACTCAAACTCCATTTCCTTGAGCACTTCGGTCACCTCTCTTCACAGGTCGTCGAGGCTTGGTATACCATCATAGTTCACTGTGCGTGCCTCAACACGATCCTTTAAGATACTACCAATGTTTTCACACACATTAAGGTTAGGGGATCTACCTGGAAATTCACTTGACGAGAAGAAATTGATACCACTGTTTCTAAGCAGCTCCTGTGTCTGAAGAGGCTTGAAACATGGTGCCTTATCATACAAAAATGTGACTTCTTTAGCAGATAACACATTTTCAGGATCTCTGAGGAAAGGAAATACTCCACCAGTAAGCACAATTTCTGAGGTATTCCCATTCCATGACTGTCCTTTTCTTGATGATCCACATTAACCATTTGGCTGTGAAACAGAGAAAATTCCCAAACATTCAGGAAATTTCACAACTTGGCGACAGTGCACGTCATCGCAGATATCATCCAACTTTGCAGCCCAAATGATGTCATTTTTATGATTTGGCTTCCTGACTGTGTAAGTGAAGAATTAATCTGATGTGGCAACATGGAGAAAGTCACCTAGGATCATGCAGTACTGATCAAAATGATCGTCCTTTTTCCAGGGTATAAAAACATTAATTATTAGGATCTTAGAGTCCCCTACTGTCACTTGAAACCCCAGCAATCCATCACTCCTATAGGTCAACCCATTCACCATAATGTCTAGCGATTTGTGCCACAGGAAAGAAAGGGCCCCTTTCGGGCGATCGGCTACGATGTTATCTGTAACTTACATCGATGAGGTCGAGAAAGCTCTGAAGTCTTCATGCACTGACTCGCAGATGGCAAGGTCATGAGGCCAGAGGACCGTTTCTTGCAATGCAATGATGCCTTTGAAGTTTTTGCAGAACATGTTTAAGGGAGGAATGTTCCGCTTGAGGCCAGAAATATTCCAAGAGATTATATCTAGTGTACCCATGGTAGCTCACGAAGATGGGAAATGAATGAGTTGATCATTTGGGTGGATGGGCGGTTGGTTAGCGGCGGTAGGCATTCACTCGGCTTGGGAGGATGGCTGGCATTTGTGGTAGAAGGCGAGTCTGCGCATGAACCCCTACTTGGGGTGTCAGTAAGTTCCCCTGGGGGAGAGTTGGTCCCGGATTAGGTTGTATCTTGAGACTTTTATGGTAGGGACCGAAATTTTCGCCTTTAAGAACATCGAGGTGGTGAAATAGGCAGAGTAATCCTGAAGGCCACTTTATGTTTAATTTTGCATGGAGTTCGTGGAGATATATATATATATATATTATATATATATATATATATATATATATATATATATATATATATATATATATATATATATATATATATATATATATATATAGAGAGAGAGAGAGAGAGAGAGAGAGAGAGAGAGAGAGAGAGAGAGAGAGAGAGAGAGAGAGAGGGAGAAAATATTATAAATGCCATATAAGCAATCAATTTGTTTCCTAGACAAACATCGCAATAAAAACACGTGGAAGGGAGCAGAGTAGTTTAATAAAAACAAGACAGTAAACTTTGTGTCATCAGATAATACGTTACAGGGGCAACTGACAACAAAACAACTCTCTCTCTCTCTCTCTCTCTCTTTCAACCAAATTGGTATACAAATGACTTACTATCTGGAAAAGTATACTGTGGGAGTAAGGCATCACTGCCACCAAAGGGGGTGGGGGTGGGAAGGGGGTGACATGTTAAAATAACCAAAAAAGGCAGATATTAGTGTTCAATCCATAGTTTTCAGGTTGCTGAGATAAATGGTGACACTCCCCATGCCCTTTAAGTCCAAGTTCAGCCCTGATATGAATGGGGCGTGAGAAGGGGTGAAATATAAAATGTCAAAAATGTTGGGCAATGTGACTGAAGCAACTATCTTAACAGGAAAGAGAGAGAGAGAGAGAGAGAGAGAGAGAGAGAGAGAGAGAGAGATGTTAGGAAGGAGAAAGGAGAGAGAGAGAGTTTATCGGTTGTCATTCAAAGTTTTCCCAGGTAGCACTGAGTTGGTTGTCTAGTACGTGTGTGTGTGTGTATATGTGTATATATATATATATATATATATATATATATATATATATATATATATATATATGTGTGTCTTGTGTCTTGATGTAATATATATATATATATATATATATATATATATATATATATATATATATATATATATATATATATATATATATATATATATATATATATTACATAGATATCAAGACATGATTACTCTTAACTTTTTTTCGAGAATTTCAGGAGGAAATCCTGAGGAAACCATTTCCTTAATTGAAGCCTTTTATGGACAGAGAGACCTTGTAATGAATATTATAAAGCCTTTCATCATTTTCCACCGGTCTGGCCAAGGGATGTTTTTTAGCCTTCCATTTTACGAGAGGAAACATCCTAAAAACTGTCTTTTTTTATTTCTTGAGGGTCGAGAGGAAAGGGATTAAAAGTGGGGAGGATGTATTTGGATTGTAATTCGTAATGGGAATCTCGTGTCACCCTTTTTCTCTATGGTATCTATATAGCGAGAGAGAGAGAGAGAGAGAGAGAGAGAGAGAAAATTTAGGTTAGTCAAGTAACTAGGGCTGACGTCATGTCAATAAACAGATCAGTCATCAGACAACGGAAGAAAGCCATTTATTAAATGCCTGTTGTCAGACGGTATATCAGGAACTGTTCCTTTACCAGGATATAAGGAAATACTTGTTGACAGTAAATAAAAATGTATGACGAAAGTGAGAGAGTGGGAGAGAGTGACTAGCTTGGTGTGTAAAAGTTGGTCTGCGGCATTACTTCTTCGTCTCTTACCTACAAAAAAAATACTCATATTTCTTACAAAACTCCCTCCTCTCAGCAAGTCTTTTTGGGGTGAGGTTGCTACCCCATGGCATTTTCTTTCCCACTATGGTCGGCAAACGACCAGATATAAAATTCACGGCTTGGATCAGTAGTTCAATGGCTATTTCAAGGGCCTTATCGTTCCTTCTAATTGGGGTCTATTTAAGCTCTCTTACTGGTAAGGTTGTTAATTAACCCCTAAGAGTTAGCTTTTAGTGAAATGCCTTAACTACTTTAATATTATTCATGGGAAGATATTATCACTTCTTATCTTTCTTCACTTTACTACCGGCTTTTAAGTGCATTAGGAATCTATTAAATGGCATTCTATTTTCACCCTCATCTCTGCTGCCACTGAATTTACGATTCACTTTTGGCCTTGTAAGGTTTTTCATCAGAATGTTTTGATCATTATGAGAGCTCGATAGGACCTGAGGTTATGTTTTGGGTTCATGTGTCTGAAATAGGCATGGTCTTGTTGAGAACATTTACTTTTCATTGTTCACGTAATTGCATTTTTCGATTCACTTCTCACTATTAGGTGAATTGCTTGTTTCAATTTACCTTTTGCCGTTAAGATAGATTCTGGTTTGTCACCTCTCACTCGTAGGTGCAATTCTTGTCTATATTTACTACCAACAATTCGATAAATTTCTGTGTGAATTTACTTCTAATTTCCGAATAAACTTTTTTGTAAAGTTACATCTTTTTTTAGTTGAATTCTGATCTAAATATACTTCTCCCTTTCAGGGTAAATCTTTAAAATAAAATGATCTTCATTAGAGTCATTTCCCATTGAAATGTACTTCTCAATTTAAGAATAATACTTATTTACTTAAC
>NC_089749.1:23997661-24010161 GCF_040412425.1 Macrobrachium rosenbergii
TATTATTAAAAGTGGTTTTCTTTCCTGTGATTCATAATTCTGTATCAAGTTTAAACAGTCACTACAGTAATAGCTGGATAAAATGGACAGTCACCACAGTAATACCCAGATAAAAGGGACAGTCAGCACAGTATTCCTTGGATAAAAGGGACAGACAGAACAATAATATCTGGATAAACGGGACAGTCACCACAGTAATAGCACTGGGATAAAAAAGACAGTCAGCACAGTAATGCCTGGATAATTGAGATAGCCACCTCACTAATACCTGGATAAACGGGACAGTCACCACAGTAATATCTGGATAAAATGGACAGTCACCACAGTAATACCTGGCAGTCAGCACTGTAATCCTTGGGTAAAAGGGACTGACAGTACAGTAATATCTAGATAAATGGGGCAGTCACCACAGTAGCAGCTCTAGAATAAAGGGGACAGTCAACACAGTAATACCTGGATAATTAAGACAGCCACCACGATAATACCTGGATAAATGGGACAGTCACCACAGTAATATCTGGAGAAAATGGACAGTCACCACAGTAATACCTGGATAAAAGGGACAGTCAGCACAGTAATCCTTGGATAAAAGGGACAGGCAGTACAGTAATATCTGGATAAATGGGACAGTCACCATAGTAATAGCACTGGGATAAAAGAGACAGTCAGCACAGTAATACCTGGATAATTGAGATAGCCACCACACTAATACCTGGATAAACGGGACAGTCACCACAGTAATATCTGGATAAAATGGACAGTCACCACAGTAATACCTGGCAGTCAGCACAGTAATCCCTGGATAAAAGGGACTGACAGCACAGTAATATCTAGATAAATGGGGCAGTCACCACAGTAATAGCTCTGGAATAAAGGGGACAGTCAACACAGTAATACCTGGATAATTAAGACAGCCACCACAATAATACCTGGATAAATGGGACAGTCACCATTGTAATATCTGGGGGAAATGGACAGTCACCACAGTAATACCTGGATAAAAGGGACAGTCAGCACAGTAATACCTGGATAAAAGGGACAGACAGCACTGCAATGCCTAGATAAATGGGACAGTCACCCCAGTAATACCTGGGGGATAGTCACCACAGTAATGTCTGGATAAAATGGACAGTCACACAGTAATACCTGGGTAAAAGGGACAGTTACCACAGCAAAAACTATATAAAAGGGACAGACCGCTCAGTAATATTTGGATAAATGGGACAGTTACCACAGTAATACCTAGATAAAAGGAACAGTCGCCACATTAATATCTGGGTAAAAGGGACAGTTACCACAGTAAAAACTATATAAAAGGGACAGACCGCACAGTAATATTTGGATAAATGGGACAGTTACCACAGTAATACCTAGATAAAAGGAACAATCGCCACATTAATATCTGGATAAAATCACCACAGTAATATCTGGATAAAAGGGACAGTCTGCATAGTAACACCTGGGTAAAAGGGACAGTCAACATAGTAGTATCTGGAAGAATGGGACAGTCAGCACAGTAATACGTGGATAAAAGGGGCAGCCATCACAGTAATACATGGATAGATGGGACAGTCATCACAGTAATATCTGGATAAATGGGACAGTCAGTGCAGTAATATGTGGATAAAAGGGAGTCATCACAGTAATACATGGATAGATGGGACAGTCATCACAGTAATATCCGATAAAATCGGACAGTTAGTACAGTAATTTCTGGATAAAAGGGACAGTCAGTACAAGGAGGTGAAGGAAAATTTTTCTGAGTGCTTCAAAGTTTTACCAGGCAGCACTGGGTTGGTCAGCTAGTATATATATATATATATATATATATATATATATATATATATATATATATATATATATATATATATATATATATATACTGCATGTATTATTTATGTATATATATATATATATATATATATATATATATATATATATATATATATATATATATATATATATAATATGAGTGTGTGTAAATAAAGAGATGTACTGACGAACAAACAGATTTATTTATTGATTTAGACAGAGGCCAAGCCACATTAAATAACAATGAAATGAAATGAGATTAACATAGCATTTAGAAAAGCAAAATAAAATTTTAAAAACCAAGACATATAATGGGGATGCCTATGTCAAATGCCTTTGTGTATATTGATGACTACCTGAAGGATGATTTATCAATTACCCCATTGTTTTGAAGCCTCACCGTGGCACCTGAAATATCATCGATCATAATAAACAAGAAAGATATCAAGTGAACGTAAACGGCTGAGGACTGAGAGGCACCAAGATATAATTATGAAAGTGGCTGATATTATTTTCTGTCGGCAGCAGTAATGAAATGCTCTCAATACTTTGAAAAGAACATAAAAAGAAGCAAGATTGTCTCAGAGATAAACACGAAAGAAATTTATGTTTTTTATCAATACCAATAACAAAATTGCTCTCATTAAAAAAAAAATAATAATAAATATAAGAAAGAATGAGAAACCTGTGAGAAATAGCATACCAACACAAGTTACTGAATAGAGAGAGAGAGAGAGAGAGAGAGAGAGAGGAGGCTTCGACCATCGTTAATGACAACGATAGATTTCTCCGGGAACCCGCTTCCAAAGAGGAAGTTTATGTTGGGCCCGATGTCCTCCGGAGCATCTGTGACCTGTCCCACACATTTTTGGGAGGAAGTCTGTCTTGACGCGGTTTTTGAAAGGGGATATATACTGCAAGGTCTAGATCTAGACCTTGATATACTGCATATCATTCCTCGGGTGGGATTTTGCGAGGCTTTGCAGTGACTGCATTGACTCTGATTTGTCGCAGGATGGATGAATTTGTTTCGTCCGTTGTTGGCGAATGTTTCATTGGAGGGGAGAGAGAGAGAGAGAGAGAGAGAGAGAGAGAGAGAGAGAGAGAGAGAGAGAGAGAGAGAGAGAGGCTAATTATGCATATGTTTGGCCATAGTTTTAGACAGACAGTATGTGAAACGAATGTTTTAAATCTAACTCTTAGGAGCAAGAAAAATCAGACATTTGTGGATGCTTTTTACTTATAATATTTCAATACATAAGAAATAATAGAATTCACTCAGTATATTTATGAGGACGCAAAAATCATTTAACGAAACTTCATATAAGTTTTTGATTAAAAAGATAGGCTTTACATATCATGAATTTAAAACGTGTAACTTACAAATATCAGACTTTCAAACTCGGACTGATTGCTCAGCATATGAAAAATACATGACTATGAAGTAAAAAAAAAAAATTTGTTGGATGTTAATCTGGGAACATGAACCCAGGAATTATTTCATACGAAAATATAAATATTGCTTATATTTATTTTATTTTTTTATTTCATACAGGATTTCATCCCATCAAGCTAATACGTAGAATTTTTCATTTGGTCTCATGATGAAAAAATGCAGGTTTGTCGTTTATGATTATTCTTCATATTATTGAGGAATCTAATTTAGATTAACTCCAAAAAATAATGTTAAAGGTAGCATGATTCCATTACCCTGCAGTGTCATGACAATGTATTTCATCAGTTCTAAACACGATCAGTATATATAATGTTACATATTTGGCCTGGTTGGTAAATGAAATGAATATTGATTTTGAGTCTGGCCTTAGGAGCCACTTACCCAGAACCAAATATGTAAAAAAAAAAAATGTAACACAAGATAACTTACCCTAGTGTTGCCTGTAAGACAAAAGGGAATGTTGCCATGAAAGCCCTTAGTTACAATAAATTACTTTATTTCACACAGTTGAAGCAGAGAAATAAATCTTGACTGGTATGCAACCCAGCAAGACAAATGCAACAAATAAAACTAAAACAAAATTCACAGTGAACTGACTTTCAGAAGAATGGTAAATTTTACACAGTAATAACGCAAACGGGAGCCCTTGGCTCGAGCATAATAAAGTTTTACTATCTCGTAATCAGTTGCAGAAGCAGGTGGCTCGCATGTAGCAAGGTTGAATTAATTGCCCTACTAAGGCAACTTCTCACAGGTAGGTTGGTGGCAGAAACAGGAGGGGACGAGATAACTCGTCTCGGGCAATCCAGATGGCAAGTGCACTTTGCAAAACAGCCAGATGATCCACTATGTCTTCAGTTAACAAGTGAAGGGACTGCTTGTAGTCTGGGTCTCTTGTGACCCGTTACCAGTTGGTGGCAGAGTGCCAGGTCAGAGGTCTTGCCCCCGGTGTGACTGAGCTCGAACTGACTTCTCTCGGCCCCTCCCTTGGATGTTGTTCAGTCTAAAGAAGTGGCCTCTTCTCATGGGAGCGCCCAACATTCCTGGAAAAACAATCGAGAAGCAGCTAAAAGGAGAGCACAGAGACATAGTTCTTATTCCAAGGATATAGAGCTACTACTAGAAGCCTATTCCCTAATGAAACACTTCATCTTCCTACCTGGCTTGACCCTTTTTGGATTGTATTTTGATCCTTATGTTGGATATAGAGTGATTTGTGGTAGTTAATATATATATATATATATATATATATATATATATATATATATATATATATATATATATATATATATATATATATATACACACACATACATACATATACATATATATATATATATATATATATATATATATATATATATAATATATATATATATATATATATATATATATATATATATATATATATATATATAAATTTGACTATTCACATCAGGGAGCGAACCAGGTCTTTCAATTGGAAGATCTGGGTTCGATCCTGATGTGAGTCAGAAATTTATTTCTGTTCCACAGAGATTGTGTTGATTATTTCTATATATATGTATATATATATATATATATATATATATATATATATATATTATATATATATATATATATATATATATATATATATATGTATATACTGTATATAGTAGCTAAAACATAAACTTGACAAGCATTTTTCAACACAGTTCTGTTCATTAAGTATATCTATATTATATATAGAAATTGTAACAGACCATATTTTCCTGAGGCTTTTTCTTAAATTCTGGCAACATTTCCCAGCGGACGTAATTTCAGATTAATTGCAACGTCCAAGCCACCGAAAAAAATGTAATATTTTTTCTTTCACGTCAGTTGAAGTATATCGCAAGCGTTGTCGTGTTCCGAAAATGTTTTAATATTTTCAAGCTTATTCAATGGCTTAAGTCAGAATAAAATTTGAGTTGGATGTGAGATTATACGGTGGAATAACGTTGAATCCTTCTGACCTTATTAAGCTAATTTTGTCGTGTCATTGCTTGAATTTCCGTGTATTAACCAATATATATATATATATATATATATATATATATATATATATATATATATATATATATATATATATATATATATATATATATATATATATATATATATATATATATATGTATATAATATAATTTCTTAAAAGATCAAAGATAAAGCATATAAACCAGAATGTATTTTAATCTCAATTATTATTGTTAAAGGCGATTATGAGTATCTCGATGCAGTGAAAAATAGCGAACTGATAGGGTTAATACAAAGATTGTTATGAAGAATCGATGTGTTTATAAAGCAAATTTATACAATCTGAATATATATATATATATATATATGTGTGTGTATGTGTGTGCGTGTGTATATATATACTCACAAAAACACACACACACACCTACTACACACACACACACACACACACAATACATATATATATATATATATATATGTATATATATATATATATGTGTGTGTGTGTGTAATGTGTGTGTGTGGGTAATGTGTGTGTGTGTAGAATCTACTGGTCACTTTTAACCAGATTCATATGTAATTGTAACAGCCACAATGCCCTCTTAACTTCTCGAATTCTTCATGCTTTTTGATACGCTTGTTACGACAAAGCCTTGAGATCCAAGTGCAAGAAATATGAAGAAATTATGATGTCCGATCACGGGAAACGAACCCGCGTCCCATAATCAGAACGAGGGCCCGAGTTCTAATATATATATCTGAAAATGACAGGTGTATGTATGTATACGAGAGATAATAGACTTTTACCCTTCTCGTGGTCAGGCTGGCAACGGAACCTCGTTTTGATTATGGACCCGGGTTCGTTTCCCGCGAACGGGTATCATAATTTCTTCATATTTCTTGCATTTGGATCTTAAGGCTTTGTAGTGACAAGCGTATCCAAAAAGCGCAAAGAATATGAGAAGAGGGCATTGTGGTTATTAAAATTACACACACATATGTATATCAATATATTATATATATCCATATTTACATATCCAGTTTCAGGTTGTACAAGCTTGTTTTGTAAATACTTCGATTTTTCATGAAACGATTTTTTTTTTATAATTTCCTTATTACTTCACCCCAATTCTAATGTATCATTATACCCGTAATCGCCTTGATATAATAATAAAAGTGAGAATAAAATTCGTTCTTTGTTATAATACGTTCTTTGTTTAATCTTCATATAAAATAATTAAATTTATGAAAAGTAAACTGTCAAGATTCACTATCATTCAACGAATTTCAAGAGAACAGCCCATAAAATCGAGCACCGTTCTAACATGGAAAACCTCCTGTTCTCTTTCACTGCGGAGTCGAGGAAACGTAAGCGACATAGGAATTCTTAAAAGGGCATCTCCACACAGAAACAAGTCACAGACTGTGGGGCATAGAGTTTCTGCCATCTTTATGGGGAGCAATAGGTTTTTCTAGGCACCCGTATCTGAAGGCGGAGTTTATATCTGGAACTGTCTGTCCCAAACATTTTTGGGAGAAGAGTTTCTTGAGGCTGGTGATTCCTCCTCGATAGGGAATGTATTACCTCCGAGTGGGATTTGTCGATGCTCTTCTTGAGATGAGATTGGTTTTGACGTGTCGGAGCACGGGCGAATCTGTTTTCATTTGTGGCTGTAAATGTTAAACAAGAGTTTCTATGCGTCTTTTTAAAGGAAACCTTTGAGAGAGAGAGAGAGAGAGAGAGAGAGAGAGAGAGAGAGAGAGAGAGAGAGAAGCCTGTATTCTTCAAGACTGGCACGTTTAAATGTAGGGAGGATGAAAATATCTTTGGCATGTTTCACTGTAGACAAAACACATTTTAAAAACGATACTTTGTTTCATGGTTTGTGAATCTTAAAAATAAATTGTCATCACTTAAAGATTTACACATCTTCCTCATTTGTATATTACACTTTATTGTCCTTCATTCTAGAACTTCCGTCATAAGTACAGTACTTCAACCCATTAGGAGCCTCTCTTTTCCTTAGGAACATGAATTTCCAACAGTGGTTTCTTAACACAAACCATTGTATTACTGTTCTGTCTCTGTGACCATAACTATCCTAAAATTCTGCAATTCATCATGTTTATCGTGATGTTCAAGTTTTTATGTCATTAACGTTTTATGTCTAATTTCCACCATTTCTAAATGACTTTGTTATATAACCCCCTCAGACCATTCGTAATTATATAAACCCCTCAGACCATTGGTATGAACAGTTTTCACCAGTAACCCTTTATTTACATTTAGCAGCCACTTGTTCACTTTTCCACCAATCCACACCTCTAGGCATGACTGATATCCGATTGCCCGTCCTATCGGCCTCTACATTTGACTAAAACGACTTCGCTGCATGAATAAATTCCATGTAAAATCTCCTCCACAACACAGGCTAGTGAAGAGAGACAAGTCTATCCTTCCCAGCCTGCAATATATATTCCCCAAAATCCACATCTGGCCCGCAAGCCTAACTTGTCCTCCACTGTTCATCTCAGCATCTGGTGGAAGCCGGAATTTGAAGTGGGGAATCCGGTGTTGGAGAATCTCAGACAGTGGAGATTCCGTAGTGGAATCTCCTTGAGTGATGAAAGAGTGTATTGGTTCTGAGGGATTTTCGGATTTCTACGTCAATGGTGTTTATGGAGAGAGAGAGAGAGAGAGAGAGAGAGAGAGAGAGAGAGAGAGAGACTGAGGGAGTGTTCAAAGGATTGTTTCCCAAACAGAGATATAAAAAGAGAGAGATGGAGTAAAAGTAAACGTGTCTTAGGAGAGAGACTGACAGAGATACAACTAAAATACATTAAATTTTATTGCTTTCAGAAGACAGAGAGAAATATACTAGGAAAACAGATTGCTTTTTAGAGAGAGAGAGAGAGAGAGAGAGAGAGAGAGAGAGAGAGAGAGAGAGAGAGAGAGAGAGAGAGAGAGAGAGTAAAGTAAAAACATTTTTATGAGAGAGACAGACAGAAAAACAACTAGAGTACTTGAAAGTAAATCACACTCAGAGGAGATGGAGAGAAAAGTCTATTAAAACAGAAAGAGAAAATTATTCTTAAGGCGAGAAACTAACAACAAAAGAATATATTTTAATGGAGAGAGAGAGAGAGAGAGAGAGAGAGAGAGAGAGAGTCAAAATTGTCATCCTTAATAACACAATTAGTACATAAAAAATTAAAGAAAAATTTCTTTGTAACCACAAATATGAAAATGCGTCTCCTTTTCATTACTCGAGGAAGCAACTGTTTATTTTCTTTTTAATTTAATTACCTGCTTCAATATTTATTTTGTTCTTCATTTCCTCATTAATACGTTCATTGCAGATCATTTGTTGTTTAACTAATTCATTGTGTTGTTAGATAGGTCTTCTGAGTAACGCACATAATTTGCCAGCGATGATTACCAGGAAGTTTACTCAACCAAACAAATTCTTTACCTTTTGTTTGAGGATGTTAATTGCGGAAATTTGTCATAGATTAAACTCTTAAATGATTTTACCTTTTAGGTTGCTTTGTATAAAAATATATATCTCATAATTTACTTTTAGTACATAAGTGATATATTTAAAGACTAGAGTTTAAATTCATGTCATGATTCATGAAATAAATAAGGAAATGATTTTCATATTAAACACAATCATTATATATATACAGTATATATATATATATATATATATATATATATATATATATATATATATATATGTATATATATATGTATGTATATATATATATATATATATATATATATATATATATATATATATATATATATATATATATATATGTGTGTGTGTGTGTGTGTATAAATAAATAATCACAAAAAATATGGAGCGTGATGAATATATAAATATAGACAGGATTCATTTAGGAAAGAGAAACAATAGAAGTGCTGCAAGGCCTTTTCGACTTATAATTTTTACTCTGCTAAGTAAAAGACTGTAAGCCTGAAGGAATTGCAGCACTCGTTGTTCTCTTTCTTCGTCGATTTTTCTATATTATATATATATATATATATATATATATATATATATATATATATATATATATATATATATATATATATATATGTGTGTGTGTATAGGTAATCCTACTTATATATTTCCCTTCTGTAAAGCACCAATATATGAAAAAATATTTATCGCCTCGTCTCCACAAAACTGGTTTAGAGAAGCTTCCATCACATCAGCGTCGTTAGGAAATTGACTTGAGAGAAATAACTTTGTTACATAAAGGCAGTATCTCCCCGACCAGAGACTCTTCCTTAACCGTAGAGACCTGTTGGAAGGAGGGATTTATTATCTTTATTTACTCTTTTTTAACCCTTTGATTTCGGTTGTAACGTATACGACGCATTTAATAAACTGGCCCGGAACACTGTTGTGTCGTATACGAGCACCGGTAATTTCCTTTTATGTGAAGGACTGATGATTGAAATACTGGCCTCTTTTTCTTGATATGGTAACAGTCTGTCAGTTGCCATACAGTGAATTCATATAAATTCACGTGTTTCCTAAAATTCATTAGTCTTCATCAAGATGTCACCAGGAGGACGGGTCATGGTACGACATCCTCGAGTTGACCGCCGGCAGATCGAGAGAAGAGCTCTCGACGAGGATAACTATTTTATAGATCTTCTCGACTCATTTTCTGGATATGAAAATGAATCGGATTTAGAAGGAAATGAAATGGATATTATGGTCCTGGTACAGAACTGATGATGAAATATCAGCCGACAGTGAAAATGACGAAAATCTGCCACCTGAGTGAAAGCCAAGGTGTCAAAAGAAGGCGGAGACAATAAGTGACCCAGGTGATATGGGAGTGGGCTGCCAGCAATTTCAGCCCAGAGATTTCATATTTGACAGCAGTGGCAGTGGCATTACGTCGAAATGTAATGTGAATGAAAATTCAAAGGAAGTGACTATTTTTTGAATTTTCGACAACGAATTTATGGGGCTGATTGCTGAAGAGACAAACCGTTACTCAGAGATTCTTGTTGATACGCTAGAGATGCAGTGCCAAAGTATTTGCGAAAAATTTGCTCAGGTTACTGTGGAGGAAATGATACGGTTCCTTTGTGTGATTATGATCATGTCGCATATAAGTAAACATCGCATCGTAGATTACTGGACTACGCTTGAGACATTCGAGACAAAAGGAGTGAGAAGGCTGATGGCAAGGGACAGATTTCTTCAAATTCTACGGGTTCTACATTTCGTTGATAATTCTGAGAAACAAGCCCCAGATAATAAACTAAAAAAATTAAACCCGTGCTCGACAGTGCGTAGAAAATTCCTGAAAATTCCAACCTTTCAGATTTATGCATAGATGAAAGTTTAATGTTATGGGAAGGGAAGGCTAAGTTTCAAGCAGTATTTCCAGATAAAAGAAGTCGATTTGGAGTGAAAATATTTGAACTTTGTGATGCAAAACGGATTATATTGTCGATTTTATAATCTATACTGGAAAAGATACAGAGATATTGGTAGATGAGGATCTAGTATCTGGTTCTGTGGTAAAACATTTATGGCCTCGCATCTCGAAAACATCACATCCTGTATCTCGATAATTAGTATTGCAGCCCAAAACTGCTCAAGTATTTGGGCGACAACGAAACAGGAGCATGGAACAGTCTGGAAAAATAGGAAATTTATGCCTAAATTTCTGATGAACAAATCTGAGATTTCGTCTCAAAACTGCAATGGAATATTAGGTTTAAAATGGCAGGATAACAGGACAGTGTATATGTTATCTTCAGTACATGAAAATATAATGGTAGACTGAAAAAGGTGTCGACCAGAGGAATTTGTGCAAAACCTGCATGCGTTGTTGACTATAATAAGAAAATGCAGATTGTGGACCAAGAACGACATATTATTAGTTCTGTGAAGTGTATCCGTAAAACCACGAGATGGTACATAAAACTATTTTTCCGTCTACTTGATATGATACTAGTAAACTGTCATCACTTGCATGGATTTGTTACTGGCAAGAAAGGGTCATATTTACAGTTTTCTAAGTCAGTCGTTCTGCAGTTGATTGAAAGTGCCTCAGCGCACAACAAGATAATTACCCGCACCGTAATAACGCAGCTAGGCGGCTAACAGAAAGACACTTTCCTGATCAGTTCCCTCAACAGAAAAACAACTGCGACCTAGACTAAGATGTCGTGTGCTCGCATACATCCTGTAGGCCCAAGAAGGCCAGCAGACATATTTCATGTGTAAAGACTGCAATGTAGGACTATGTGTCACTCCTGTTTCAGAGAATACCACACACTTCTGAATTACTAGAATTCTGTCGTAAAAGTTTTATCCAAGATTATTATGTTCAGCTTATTAAATATTCAGATTCATAACCATTTGTTATTCATTGTTTGATTTCATTCAACTTATGTCATAAAAGCTTCTTCAATCATATTGAGTCTTATGTGTTTATACATTTTTCTGATTTTGTTTTTATCTACAGCAAAAAGATTTTTGTAAAATAAATGTTGAAATTCATCCGTATTATAATTTTTCTTCATCCAAATTATGGCTTTAGTCTTTAGTGAGAGAGAGAGAGAGAGAGAGAGAGAGAGAGAGAGAGAGAGAGAGAGAGAGAGGTAAAATTACTATTTTGCGTTTTAATGTTCCTTTTCTGTCCTTTGAAGACTGGATATCATAAAATATAAAATGAGTCGGATGTAATGTAAAATCTGATAATCATGGTATTGATGATTTATGTTATATGAGAATAATAATAACAATATATTAACCGTTACCATGAGATTAATGAATATAGACAATGTTGTTGTTATTATTATTATTATTATTATTATTATTATTATTATTATTATTATTCAGAAGACAACACTATCCATATGAAACAAATACAGGGGTAACTAACTTGAAATTCAAGCATCCTAAGAAAATGGTGTTCATTCGAGTGAAATAATAAGAAGGTAGTAGAAATACAGAAAGAGGAGATCAGTTATTAGAAAAACAGATGTACTAACAATAAATAAATAAAAATGTAAACAAAGTATTAAATACAAGATGTATTGCATAAGGGTAGTAATGCATTACATTCACTTGAACTTTGAAGTTCCGTTGCAACACATCCTCGAAGTAAAGAGCTGTTCCACAGTCGTAAGGCGTAAGGAATAAAGGTCCCTGGAACTGAAAGTTCGAGGCAACGAGGTACATTTACTGCACATTGATGCCTTGTTCAGCGA
>NC_089749.1:24012661-24015161 GCF_040412425.1 Macrobrachium rosenbergii
ATAATTGCCGATTTTGGAATATTCCCTTTATTACTGGCAGCTTATTTATTTGTGTTGTTACATTAATTGCATAATATCTATATCACGGATCGCTACTATCACAATATTATCATATAAATAAAACAGGTTAATTTGGCAGCAAACAACAAATACAAACGCTATTACAATGATTGTTTACGATTTCGTGCGTCTGGTAGCATGCTACGGGTGACTACCATCTGAAAACCCTCCGGATTGTGGTAAGTGAGGTCTCATCTCGGCCGTAATCAAAGGGCTAATGAAAATTAAAATAATTAATAATTTCCCATATTTTGGTAATCATAGAATCAACTAAAAACGATTATTAAATAAAATTATCTAAAAATGAAAAAATCCCGTAGGGTGGGTCTGCCCAGACCCAACTTGCAACAGATAGGATTAAGAGACTGGCCAGTCTTGGAGGCCTTGGGCCTCATCTTGAAGTTCTGGCCCTCTCCAGGCCTGCTTCCCCCAGCCTGGCAGGGATACCTCCTTCCTCCGAGGAAGCAGCCTCTGGGTCGGACCCCTTCCCTTCAAGGCTGCCTCAAGAGACTGGCCAGCCTTGGACTTTGGGTCTCATCTTGAAGTTCTTGGGCCCTCTCAGGCCTGCTTCCCCAGCCTGGCAGGATACCTGCCCCTTCCTCCGAGGAAGCAGCCTCTGGGTCAGACCTCTTCCCTTCAAGGCTGCCCTTAAGAGACTGGCCATCCTTGAGTGACTTTGGGCCTCATCCTGAGTTCTTAAGGCCCTCTCCAGGCCTGCTTCCCCAGCCTGGCAGGATACCTGCCTTCCTCCGAGGAAGCAGCTCTGGGTCGGACTCCATCCCTTCAAGGCTGCCCACCCATCCCTTCAAGGCTGCCTCAAGAGACTGGCAGTCCTTGGAGGACTTTGTCCTCATCCTTGAAGTTCTTGGTCCCTCTCCAGGCCCGCTTCCCCAGCCTGGCAGGATACCTGCCTCCGAGAGGAAGCAACCTCTGGGTCAGACCCTTCCCTTCAAGGCTATCCCCCTTAAGAGACTGGCCAGCCTAGGAGGACTTTGGGCCTCATCCTGAAGTTCTTGGACCCTCTCAGGCCTGCTTCCCCAGCCTGACAGGATACCTGCCTTCCTCCGAGGAAGCAGCCTCTGGAGTCGGACCCTTCCCTTCAAGGCTGCCCTCAAGAGACTGGCCATCCTTGGAGGGACTTTGGGTCTCATCCTTGAGATTCTTGGGCCCTCTCAGGCCCGCTTCCCCAGCCTGGCAGGATACCTGCCTTCCTCCCAGAAGCAGCCTCTGGTCAGACCCTTCCCTTCAAGGCTGCCCTTAGAGACTGGCAGTCCCTTGGAGGACTTTGGTCCTCATCCTTGAAGTTCTTGGGCCTCTCCAGGCCTGCTTCCCCAGCCTGGCAAGGATACCTGCCTTCCTCCGGATTCTGGTCGGACCCTTCCCTTCAAGGCTGCCCTCAAAAGACAGGGCCATCCTTGGGACTTTGGGTTCACCCATGAAGTTCTTGGGCCCTTCCTTCCCCAGCCTGGCAGGATACCTGCCTTCCTCCGAGGAAGCAGCCTCTGGCAGACCCTTCCCTCTCAGGCCCTTAAGAGACTGGCCATCCTTGGAGGACTTGGGCCTCATCCCTGAAGTTCTGGGCCCTCCAGGCCTGCTTCCCAGCCTGGCAGGATGCCACCTGCCTTCTTCCGGGAAACAGCCTCTGGGTGGACCTTCCCTTCAAGGCTGCCCTGCACTGGCCATCCTTGGAGGACCTGGCCTCATCCTTGAAGGGGCCCTCTCAGGCCTGCTTCCCCAGCCTGGCAGGGGGATACCTGCCTCCTCCGAGGAAGCAGCCTCTGGGTCAGACCCCTTCCCTTCAAGGCTGCCCTCAAGAGACTGGCCAGCCTAGGAGGACTTTGGGCCTCATCCTGAAGTTCTTGGGCCCTCTCCAGGCCTGCTTCCCAGCCTGACAGGATACCTGCCTTCCCCTCCGAGAGCAGCCTCTGGTCGGACCCTTCCCTTCAGGCTACCCTCAAAGACTGGCAAGCCTTGTAGGCTTTTGGGGCCAATCCTTAAAGGGCTTGGGCCCTTTCCATGGGAAGGTCAGACCCATAGGCTGCTTCCCCTGGGAGAAAGCGGCCCTCTGGGTCGGACCCTTCCCCTCACCAATACTCTTTGCTTTCTCTTGCCTACTTTTCAAAACTGACACTTTCTGTCTCCGGAAGGCTTCCAGACGATTTGAAGCATCTCGAGATTGTTCTTGACACTTTGGCTCGGCGCATGCGCGAATGGCATTTCTCTCGTCCTTCCAGGAGCCGGAGGACTGAAGGATTCAAAATGTCTTCAAGGAAAATCTCAGAAGGTTTTAGATCATTTCAACATCGCGATAACCATTACTTGGAGTTCTTTTTCTGGCACATAAACAGCTTCTTGCTTTAAAGTCGTCTTCATAAACTTATGAGATTCCTCTTACTGACGATATTGGATCATCCTTCGATTCTTCCTTGCTTCTCCGAAA
>NC_089749.1:24017661-24032661 GCF_040412425.1 Macrobrachium rosenbergii
GTTTGTATAAACAAACTGAAGGGATAATATGGGATCACCACTTGGTCCATGGTGCTAACATCTTCATGTGCTCCCTGGAGGAGCGCATAATAGAAGAATGTCCCATTAGGTTCCGCCCTCTATTTTATCGAAGATATATTGTGACGACATTCTCCTATTTCGTCATGAATGTCATGCAGAGTCCTTTCTGAGTTCGTCATCCGACAACATCAAACATAAGGTTCGCTATGGAGAAGGAGGTAAATAACAAACTTCCTTCCTTGATCTTATTATTTCCAGAGTGACTAGGTTTTTACAGGTGTGTATAGAAAAATACATTTACTGGTTTGGGAATGAATTTTTTATAGTTCGTGTTTCTTTCATTTGAAACTGAACTCTATTTTAACCCTCCTCCATAGGGCTTACACCCACTCGTCAAACTGGAAGAGTTTCCATGATGAGATATCCTTTTAGTGAAATATTTCAATAATAATTGTTTCCATCACGACTTTTTTCAGATCCCTAAATAAACTGCTTACTACAGAAAATGACTCCCGGCAACACCTGAATCGACTGTATGAAACTAAAGATGTATGCAAGTTTCCCTTTCGTGCATGATGATACTTTTTAGGAGAAATGCACAGCCATTATTCAAAAGAGAGTTTTCCAGCTTTAAACCTGAAAATCATCCCGAAAAATCCTTTACAATAGGGTCTCTGTTCAGAGTCAAAGACCGGCTCAGTCCTCTGTTTTTCGTCCAGCGTTGTTAACAAGTACACTTGCCCGGGATGTGATCACGGGATATACATATGTGGGATGCACGAGTGAGGCTGTTGAAGGTCCGCATAGATTCCCACAGGGGCATAAGTCATAGAACAGGTAGCAGGTTATCTAATCCTGAGCAATCAAATATACGAAATCATTCAAAATTATGTAAAACTTATATTGACAGCAAGGATTTTTCCATCCAGGCCGAGTGCAGAACAGCAACGACTTAAATCCATCCTAGAATCCATAATTATCAAAAGAAGACTGTGCCAAACCGTTAAACAATTAAATCGTCCTCAGTGAAATTGTTTATAGCCTAGTTTGGGCAACTGGTTTCTCACTCTGTTTGTACTTATTTATGTTAGTCTTGTTTCTTTCTTTCATATAGGTAGGTTGTTTTAAGATTTTAGTGAACTCCTTTTACTCATTATTGACTTGTCTTGGAATGAGGTGTTTGTTTTAAATATTTTACTTACATAAAGGCTGTTGCCATTGTATTAATTTGTTATTGATGTTCGCAAATTATATTATATTTTATAGCCTTGAAAATGCGACTTGAATTCGTCATGGAACGTCGGCATTGAAAATAAACTGTAGATGATGGAGGATGCCTTTCCCTACTGCTTCCTTCTCGTGATGTATATATATATATATATATATATATATATATATATATATATATATATATATATATATATATATATTACTAAAGGACCTCATTCAAAACTGCATGGTATCTATAGATACCATCCAGTTTGAATAAGGTCCTTTTAGTAATTTAGTTAATGCACAGAACAATTATTGTGTATGTGATAAAGTTAATATATACGTATGTATACATATATGTGTGTGTATTAACAGATAGTTAGACACAGAGATAGATGCATAGATAGAAAGATATATATATATATATATATATATATATATATATATATATATATATATATATATATATATATATACATACATATATATACATATATATATATATATATATATATATATATATACATATATATATACATATATACATATATGCATATATATAGTAGAGTACGGATAGGAAGAACAGTCAGCTCATCATTGATATATTTATTAATAGGTGCGCTTCGGATCACCATATCCCATCTTTTCTGGCTAAAAAGATACAAAAAACACTAATTAAAACTGACAACAGAGTTTACAAAATTAAAATGCTTAAAGATTGAAAAAATGACAATGACAAAACAAGAAATAGATTACCTTCCCAGTAGTAAAGTCAGAGGATGAAAACTGAATAAGAGTAAAACAAGGTTAGCAAGTAAACAAGAAAGCCCGGGGTTACTATAGTACGACCGTTTTAGGAAGAGATTCTTTGCCCCTCTTAAACTGGGACTATTAACCTTCTGACTTAGCTCTCATTGTTTGCGCCTGTTATCAAGCACGTGTACTATAATAGAAAGTTCTGAATGAAGTTTTGTTGTCCACTTAAATTTTAGATAAAAAAAAAAAAAAAATTCAATATATGAAAATGATAGATGCAAGAAATTTGGAAACCTAGATGTGCTTTCATTTTCAGTTTTGTTACATTTGGATGCTGTACTATAAATGTTCTTGAGTTACGTCATCTACTATAGTTTTTTTATTACTGTTCCTTCTGCTGTTATCAAAGTCATATAATTGTGATATAGTTTTGAGCTTTAGATTGTTTTTTTCTTTCGTGTATGCCGTGATCCGTCTTTACCTCCTTGCTGTATCAAGGTTGAATTTTCACTGTGCAGTTATAAATAGCTCATAATAAATATTCTTGCTAATATTGTTTACACCCATATATATATATATATATATATATATATATATATATATATATATATATATATTATATATATATATATATATAAGATGTAACAATATTTAAAGAATGTTTATATGAGCTATTTTATAGCTGTACAGTGAAAATTCAACCTGACAAAATGGGCTAAAGACGGATTACGGCATGCATGAAAGAAAGTAATTCAAAAGTCAACTATATTTCACAATTATATATATATATATATATATATATATATATATATATATATATATATATATAAATATATTACACATTTATACAGTATTAGATTTTACCTGTGCTTTTAAAGCACTGTCATATGATACTCATACTGCTGTGGCATTTCTGTTATATGTGATTTTTAAAGATATTTCTGCCACTTTCTGTCGAAAAACAGATCTATATTTCAATTTATTTCAATTTCAGTGTTCAACAGGATATCACACACAACAAGGGAAAGCAATAAATTTATTTACAATCGAAGTATGAGGAGACATTACTTATGAAGAATCCTCGTCAGAGGATGCTACATCGATAACAAAAGAATCTATATATTTATCAATGCAAACATCTCTTGAAGCGTCATCTCTTTTTATATCTTCGGCATGTCTCACATCATTAGCCCAGTTGTCCAGAAGATATGGATTCAATTGCTTCTTTGACCAAAGGAAGCAGGTCTGATTTTTAAAATGATTCTTCTTTGCCACGTATGATTTCACCTGCGCCATATATCAGTTCTGTTGCATTATACTGGCAGTGATAATGTGCAGCCTAACCACTATGTCCATGATCTCTTGCCCGTCTGTCAATCACGTAATCATTTTCTTTACATGAATGTCTTTGCAACTTTACTAATTTTTATTAGCCAGTCTTTAACTTCATCCCTTTTTGGCAGACATTGTCGGAGGTTTATTAATTCGAACTGAATGATAAGAAGCGTTATCCAACACTATGATGGCAGATGGCCTATATTGGGAAGAAGCTGGGTTTTAAACCATTTTCAAACACTGCAGAATTCATCTGAATTTCTAGATTGCGTATCCCTTGTCAGCTGGGTGTTGATCATTGATAAAAATATTACCCAGAAATGTGGTTAATATTGCAACCAATATTGTGATTGTGTCTACTACTCTCCAATGTTATTGATGTACAATTAGAAGGAATAAATCATAGGTAAAAATTTTTATTCTGTCACGCCTCTCTCTCTCTCTCTCTCTCTCTCTCTCTCTCTCTCTCTCTCTCTCTCTCTCTCTCTCTCTTTTTTTTTTTTTTTTTGCCCAGCTAATGGAATAGTAAGCGGAACCATAAAAATGATGAACATTCTTTATGATTAGTTTTTCTGACGAATATACAAAATAATTTTTAACTATAATACACAACTGTGATGTAGCTGTCCCTTTACGGTTCAAACAGAATTAGAGAAAATGACAAAAAAAAAAAGAAGACTGTCATCCTCAATCAGTGCAGTGCTTATACCTCTGGCAACACTAAACCCCGATATATAGTACTTATCCTATGTTTTATTTATTTGTGTTGTTACATTAATTGCATAATATCTATATCACGGATCGCTACTATCACAATATTATCATATAAATAAAACAGGTTAATTTGCAGCAAAACAACAAATACAAACGCTATTACAATGATTGTTTACGATTTCGTGCGTCTGGTAGCATGCTACGGGTGACTACCGTCTGAAAACCCTCCGGATTGTGGTAAGTGTGAGGTCTCATCTCGGCCGTAATCAAAGGGTTAATGGGTGTGTATTAGTTCTGTGACAATGCACTGCTAAAACTGAATTTACTATACATTCCATATATTGGATTTGTGGGAAGAGAACGAGAAAAACTGCCCGTACCTCAATGTCCTTCTGTAGCCACATGAATCGCGTTTTCATCTTATAATAAGACCCAGTGGTTAAACCGTATAATTTATTATCTTGTTATTCATTTTGACCTCCGTGATTTATGACTCCTTGTAGTGATGAGCAAAGGAAAATTTCAATGAATTATCGTGTTATTTCTCTTAATTTGCGCCGTGAAACAAGATGAAAGGAAATAAACGATGTAGGTTGACTTGATTTTATACCTGTTAATTTACGGGATTCACACTTTATCAACACAATCATGGCACCTCTGAGCAAAAATGCTTCACTTGGTCTACGAAGGTTCATATTTCTCTCTGAACCATAATAAGTTGATAGATAATTCATTAAAGAAAAAAAATATAATGAGATTTTTTTTACAAAACAAGAAAAGCTGATAGGTAATTCATTTAGAAAAAATTAAACGAGATTTTTCCAAGGTTCTGGAAGTTGCGTTCTGGAAAAAGAAGTCATTCAACTAGATCGAGGAATCCGGAGACGAAGAGGAATTGGATATCTCCTTTAACGAGTTGTTAATTTGATTAGTTGCTCGTTAACAACTTCCCTTATACTGGGTCTCTGTGAATGTCACATTGTTTCATTTATCCGATATTTTGAGAAAGAATAAAAAGAGTTGAAAATGAAATTGCGTTGTCTTTTAAATCAACGAGTTTCGTTTTTATAGACGTCGAAGACATAATTGAATTTCGATGCCAGAGACTGTTCCCAAATAAAAAAAAATAGTATTGTTTTCTTGCGTTTAGCAAAACTTCTTGTGATTTCTCAAGGAAATAAAAAAAAAATACAGTGGTTATTAAACTAAGAATAAAAATTATCCTAAGCATGCATTCAGTAGTAGTATTTGAAATACGTTCTCCTTTATATAGTTTTTCCTTCATTTTTATGGAATAAAATGATAAAAGAAATTCACGTAGCATAAGGTGCTACCTTACAACGAATTTAAGGCGAACGCCGTAAGGTCGAACACAGACCCCGCTTGGTGGAAATTCTGTTTTCCATCACTGGGGAATCGAGAATATGTAAGCGTGATAGGCGTTCATAAAACGGGGATCTCCACACTGAAACAAGTCACAGAGCGTGGAGACATACAGTAGAGTTTCTGCCATCTTTATGGGGCGCAATAGATTTCCCGGGGTACCCACGTCTAAGGGCCAAGTTTATTTCTGGCCGGATGTTCCCCCGAGCATCTGGGACCGGCTGTCGCACACATTTTTATGGGAAGAAGACTCTCTTGACGCTGGTGAGTCCTCCTCCGAGTGGGATTTGGCGATGTCCTTCGTGAGACGAGATTGGTTTTGACGTCTCAGAGGACAGGAGAATCTGTTTTCATTTGTGGTTGTAAATGTTATGCAAGAGTGTCCGATTCTTTTAAAAGAAGTCTTGAAACAGAGAGAGAGAGAGAGAGGAGAAGAGAGACCTTAGGACCAGAGATTCTTAAGGCTGATAGATCTGCTCATGCCAGCAGCCTGCTCACAGTAAAGTAGAGACCTAGAGAGAGAGAGAGAGAGATTGTTGTTATTGATTGCTGGCTTTATGCCCAGCACGGCTCTTGCTCATTGAGCAGCCTGATATTTTTTAGAGTAGAGAGAGAGAGAGAGAGAGAGCAGAGAGAGAGAGGAGGTCCCCGAAATTGCCTTCCTTAGTAACACGTAGTAGATATTAAAAGAAAATTTTCTTTGTATTTCTAAGTATAAAGAGAAGGAAGAAACCCCAAAGGGGTGGGGGGCGGTCTTCCTTTCATCTGGACCAAATAAGAGTCTTTGATCGGACAACGTTTCCTTCCGTTTCTCCTCCCAAAGAAACCCAACCGTTCCTTTGGTTGACTCAAGGAACAATAAGGTTTTCAGTATTGCTTACAAAATATTTCTTATATATATATTTTTAGTGTTTGGGGTCTGCCTCACCTCAAATTTGTCTCTCCTTTTGTCTGTAAGGTTTTCTAAGATTAACACGCATTTTTGTATTTAATTTTAATACACAATAAACACTAGTATATATATGTTGCCTATATGATACATATCTCCTCACTGAGGTCTCTCTCTCCATCGTGTCTCCCATCGTGGCCGTTTCTAATAGTTAAGATATATATATATATATTACTGCGGCTATATATAAATATACAATACAGTATATAATGATGTTTCCATTTACTAAGTCCTCCAAACGTATTAATTAAGATTAAGAGACACGTGCACAAAGAAGTCTTAATTAGCTATCTTATTATTTATTTAGCAACGTCTTCTGGACAAAGAATCTGTGTATTCATCAATATGTATTTAGAAATAGATTTGCTTACTTTTTAAATCATGCCATTTCCTAATTTACCTAAATATTTACATAATGAATATTTTCTTATGTGATAAGGCCTTTGTAAAAAAGATGTTTGTTCAGTCATACTAATTCATTAAACCAACTGTTTGCTTTCCTCTTAAATTCATAAACCTGTCTCAATATTAATTTTATTCCTCGTCAGTTATTTCATTTGCAGCTGATTTGGAGTCTAATTCACAGTATTCTGAGGTAGGTCTTTTGATTATGGTAAATAGTTTGCCAGCCATGAGCAGCAGGAAATTTAATTAACAAGCAATTACTTTTCCTTGTGTTTGTGGATGTTAATTGCAGTCACTTACTATAGATTAGACCAGTAAGTAGTATACTAATCAGGGAGGGTTTTAACGCATCTATTCTCTATGATTTTATGCTTTAGGTTTTTTGGTATAATGCGACTCTTTTGATTTAGTTTTAGTACATTAGGGAGATCAAACTTGAGGTTAAATTCATGCTTCTTAAGTAATAAGTGAATGAAATGTGTGATCATATGAGACACTTGTGGTTTAATACACAGAGATTCACTGCACACATATATATATATATATGAGTTTTGTTATATATATATATGGGCGTTGCCCATATATATATTTATATAATTTTATATATATATCTATATATATATATATATATATATATATATACTGAATATATATATGACGGAGGAGTATGTCTTGGTGGGCCATATATATATATATATATATATATATCTATATATATTGGTATATATATATATCCGCGGACCACGTTGGTGTGTGGTAGGTGTATGTGTGTGACTGCAGGTATTTCAACTTCCTCAGTGAAGGAATATTAGACGTCGTCTCACAAAATTGGTAAGAGAGGTCCGCATCAGATCAACGTCGTTACATCAAGGCAGTTCCTCCCTGACTAGAGACTCTTCCTCAATCATAGGGCCCCGTTGAAAGGAGAGATTTATTATTTTTACTCGTGTTTATTGGGTGTGTATCGATTCCATAACAAACAGCTAAAACTGAATTTATAATGCATTCTATAAACTAGCTTATTTTACAAGACAACGGGCAAAACTATTTCAGTGCCTCAGTATAGTCACGTGAATTGCATTTCCATCTTATAACAAGATTCAGTTATTAAACCGTATGATTAATTATCTTGTTCTTCGTCTGGACGTGATTTATAGCTTCTTGTAACAATGAGCAAAGGAAAATTTACATGAATTATCATGTTATTTCTCTTGATTTGCGCCGTGAAACAAGATGAAAGGAAATAAACGATGAGAGTTGATTTGATTTTATACCTTTTAATTTAAGTGATTCACACTTTATCAACACAATCAAGGCACCTCTGAGCAAAAATGCTTCATTTGGGCTACAAAGGTTCATAGTTCTCTTAATTTGGAACATTGCCATCTTCTGAACCTAACAAATGACAGATAACTCATTCCAAAAAAATATAAGGATATTGTTTTACAATATTAGTGAAAGCCACTGATCGATAGTTCATTTTAAAATATTACACCGAGATTTTTCCAAAATAATGAAAGCCGTTCTTTGGAAAAAGGAATCATTCAATTAGACCAGCAAATCTTGAGGAGAAGGGAAATTGGACATCTCCTTTAACGAGTTGTTAATGTGATTAGCTGCTCGTTAACAACTTCTTCCCTTGTACTGGGTCTTTGGGGATATTACCTTATTCCATTCATTTGATGTTTTGGGAAAGAATAAAAAGTATATTGAAAACAAAATTGTGAAGTCTTTAAAACAGGTCAGACTGGGTTTTGTGAATGGAATATGTCCAAGGCCAGCCGACGTGAGACCTGGGAGTTGGTCATTCAGTGCTGAAACGGTAATCTGGGAGTAGAAGGGTTTGTAGATGAACTCTAGGAAACCTCTGCCATGTTACCTCTGGCAAATGTTAAGAGAGGCTTGATGAGATGGACGAAAGAGAATATGAATGGAGGTACAGTAAGCTCTCTGAAAGGGGTTGGTTTGTTTTAGTTATCGAAATTTCTTGTTGCTATTGCCCAAGGACTTTAAAAAATACAACGCAATTTTACCAAGGATATTTAACTTAATATAGAAAAATAGATGTATTTCGACATTATAGTCATGGTACACACCTGTGCCGTCTAAGTCACTTTTTGGTATATATGTACTGTATAATTCAGTATAATTAATTACTGCATAGTCCAGTATAATATATATACTGCATAATTCATTATAATATATTGCTGTATAATAATTCAGTTTACAGTATAATTACTTAAACCTGTTGTCTTCCCTTATTTTGGACAGGTAATTCCGTTTCTTCCGCCCTGGCGGGCAGTTTCGTATTATCTCCCTTGATTCAAAATTCAGGAATATAAAGTTATTCAATGTAACTCTACCAGCGGCTATTATTGTTATTTTCACTAAGAAATTCACAACCTCGTTAAAAACAATTATGTAATAAAAAATCCACAATTATATTGTGATTGTATTGAGATGTAAAAGATAAAAACAGACTTTCGAACACCTGGTCGTTGTTCCTCCCCAGTGCTGACGTTCAATTTTTAACGTGAACACTTAATAAGAAAATCGTTTAGGTGTTCGAAATTCTTTAAATTAATATTTTACATATTGAAACAACTTACTGTATTATTATGATTATTATTATTATTATTATTATTATTATTATTATTATTATTATTATTATTATTATTATTATTATTAATGCCTAACCCTTTTCCCTCTGGTGATATAGTACAGTCTTTCGGTGCTCAAAACAGCTTTTTCCTTTGACTACAACCAAAGCTGGTACACACTTATGGCTAGGTCTATTGGTGGGTGGCAGACCAAAGATTGCTATTCAGGTACCTTTGTATACTGCAAGCTAGTGCCCTACTAATAAACTTCTACACCCACTTTTTTTTTTTTTTTTTTAATGATTTTCGTGAATGCCTAAAACCCCCAACCCCCGTACTTGAAAAAAGTGAAAGCCAGACTCCAGAGCAGATATGTAGATAGTACGTTGATAAAAATTCCAAATAAATACAAATAAAAAATATGAATATATATTTTATTTGTATTTATTTATTTTATTTATATTTACCTATCTATATTTATACATATTTATACACACGCACACACACATTATATATAAATTATATATATATATATATATATATATATATATATTTATATATATATATATACACACACAACATGTAAACAAACATTTTACACATGCACACACACACATCTTAATATATATATATATATATATTGATATATATATATATTATATAAATTTTCCTGGGGACACAGCACCGTGGAATAAATGTTAATGCAATAGACCATTATTTCACCCTGTACAGCATATTTTTATCAATGAGTAATGACCTCTACCCAATATAAAAAATATCCACATAACTTTTTTTTTCGACAATTACGGTAAATAAAAATAAGAATAAATAAAACAAAACATCAAAGGAAGCGGAAATGTCATTCACTCACAAATTGAATTAATGAAGTTAATGACTTCCCTTTGATAAATATACACAGCTGTGCTTGGAGGCGTGTGGAATCCAGAATAAACATTCGTCTTTTTTTTCTCTCTCGGTGGAGCTTGGGCGACTTTATGAGGCATTCTGGTTTGTGCATCTGAAAGTATGTCCGTTGTCTCTCTGTCTCCACAGTGCCTCTGTCTTTATTTCTTGCTGTCTGTCTGTCTGTCTGTCTGTTTGTCTGTCCATCTCTGGTGGAGATGGAACGATGAGGATTCTATAGAAAGGCATCCATAAATAGACTTAAAAAATGATAATGATGGTGATGATGACTATGATAATGATGAATATGTTTTTGCTCCAATCTGTATGTCCAGCAATAATCGCAGAATGATTTAGTATACTACTTTGTCAATCATCGAATGATTTGGTCTCTTCTTATTTTGAAAATAATTTCTAAATTGAGTTCTTGTGCAGATTTTTCCCAGTTGTAATATCAGCCAAAAGAGTAAAGGTATATGAAATGTTTCAGCCATTCAGAATATGTCTCTTCTATCTTTATTAAGCCTCACAATTACACAGTTAGGAGATTTCGAGATCCTGCTGAGCTTCCATATTCAAAATAAAAAAAATTAGAAACAAAAAATAAAAAAAAAATACCCAAACTGGACTCTGGCATGCTCCGAGCTATGTGACTTGTAATTCAGATGGCTGTATCACATTAAAAGCATACAAGTGCGGATTTTATTTCTCCACTATTATTATTATTATTATTATTATTATTATTATTATTATTATTATTATTATTATTATTATTATTATTATTACTCTGAGTTAAGACTCCCTGCTCAGCAAACACTTTTCGCATGGAGTAGTTTTGAACAGATTGAGGAGAGTTACTTGCAATATTTGCTTTTTGGAAGGACTGAGATTTCTTATGTTTACCAGACCTACTCTCCACGTGTCCTTCTTTCTCTTGCCGCTGGATTAGTAATTCCACATAAAGGGGAACTGGCGGTCTCCTTAAATCTTTCTTAGTTATGGATTCAAAGGCCTGAGAATTGTGGGACAGAAAGATACCATTCCATCTAATAAGCAGAAAATACCCAATGAAGGCATTTATTTATTCAGTAATTTGCATCACAATAAAGTTAAGGAAATCTAAGTCAGCAAAAGGCTCCTTTCCTTGTAGGCCTTATTACTGCCATGAAAAAATAAAAATTATGAATATTTCACACTCATACTCTCTTAACTATAGGTATTTTTACCGCTCCTTGTTTATTTCTTTTTCAAACCGTTACAAGATCTACATGCATTTTCCCTTCAACTTCCTCTACCCATTGTTATTTATCTCTGTTCCTTGCCTGCGTTTCTCCGAAACTTCTTTAACAATTCTCTTTCACCTCCCAATCACAACATACATGTATTCAAGTTCTGGGTTCGAAAACACTTCCTTATATTTTTAGACAGAAATCTTTTGCCTTTGTACTTCCGCATTACTAGCAGCAGGTTGGGTGTCAAACCACCTTAGGACCACTTTTTATTTGATAGAGAAATTTTGCATAAGAGTAAACAACGCCAATAAAAGCTTACATCGGTTTTTATCTTACTCAAGCCTGGACAGAACGCTGTGAGTCTCCCAGTTAGATCCTGACCATTATTGCCTCTGAACAAGGGAAAAAAAGTTTTCGTCTTTTATTTTTATAATATTTTATTTTTGGTGGAAGAGAAAGGTGGAGCAGGATGGAACAAACTGCAACGTCAACACCTCATCCTCTTCTTGGACAAACATCATTGGAATTCGGGGGAAGGAGACAGAGGCTTTCATCTTTTGACTTCGTTTCTTTTTATTTTTTCCGTATCTTGCTTGTGAATTCAGAGGTACACCATGTATTTGTTTTTTGGATTTATTTAGACATTTATGAATTTTAAAATTTATGATAAGAATGATTTCAGCCATCATAAGATATAATTCTTTCAGGAGTTAAAAATTCACACGGAAACATATACACATAAGCACACACACACACGCACACACACATATATATGTATGTATGTGTGTGTGTGTGTGTAAATGAAAAGTGTCTAGCAATAAACGCACCACCATTGTTCGCATTATCATGCATATTATTAGAACAACTGCAACGTAACAAAAGTACACTAATTTCAGTGCCAGTAAAAGAATTTCATTTTACTTTCATCATCATCGCAATATAATGAACACCATCCAGCACTGGGAACCAAAAAACAAAACGCTGTAGTTATCCGCGCTCGAGTCTGGCTCAAATAAATTACTCTATTTGTTTGACTCGTGTGATGGGGAGAAATTACATGAGTTGCCCATGCGTGTGATGTCGTTTTATTTTATCATGAACATAATGAAAAGGCAAATGTTTTACAGGACAAGGTAGGGACACAGCAGTCTTCATTACAAGCTGGCTAGACAGATGCCTTTGTCAAATTTTACGTTGTAACAAATTTGCAATTACGAGTCTACATGTTACAAAGCCCTTAGGTGTAAGTACTCTGTAAAACACACATACAGTCACTTTAACATCACACACACACACATAATTGAGGCGTCCACCGCTACAAGAAGCATTCACCACAAATGCCAGTTTTCCATTTTATCAAAGAAAATGATATAATCTTCTTTCGAATGGTATAATAAAATTGCATGTAGCAATTACATGTAGGTTTAGCTTTTGGTTGAAAAGAGTAGGATTTTCAGCCTACATATCTGCTCCTTCACAGCCCAGCCAGAACTGCTACAACACCCATTCACCACTCAGCTGCTGCCAACCTACGGTCTCAATACTATCATTTCTTTCATTCATATTACTTTTGTTAATGTTTTTTTAAAAATAGTTTGCTTTTGTTTTGTTTTAATAAAACAGTAATAAAGCTATTATGGATAAAAAAATGAATTTAAGGAATTAAATAGTAAAAAGAACAATTTGTAATATTCATTGTTAAGAGTTGGCTGCCTTGCTGAGTAAACAAACTTTTTCAGTGACCAACAATGCTCAATGAAAAACACATTGCTCATCGCATTATTATAGTATTTTAAGCGTTTATTGGATACTATTAATAGTGTTCTGCTATCAAACTTTACCATACAACTATTGGTAAAAATAAAACTCAAAGAACGAAACAAAATAAATAATGTTACGAAGCATGTTGGCAACGAACCCAGACCTTGTTCAGTCTATTTGGTAATTTTCTGAATGTGGATGGTCTTGTGTTGCTCCATTCTTTTTGCTTATTTTGCCGTAATTTTGGGATATTTTAACACAAATATGCATTCAAATGAAAGTAAATACAGTGAATCACCGTGTGTGCATCAACCTCAAATGCAGGTGTGCAGCTTAAAGTTGGTTTTATAACAGTAAAGTAGTGCCAAAGCGAGTCACATTGTTAGCAAAAGTTGCTGCAGGAAAAGCTGCAGGAAGACACGTTTTCGGATGTTTCTGTGGATGATACTGTTGATGATCCCGATTTTGTTGCTTCCAGTGAAAGTGATGATGATGAGCAATGCTTAGTGTCTGGAAAAACAAGGCAAAAATTAGTGAAATTATCCCCAGTGATGATGTTAGGCCTGAAGTTTGCCAGAAAGTAAGTGTTAACCTCGATGTCAGTGTTACTTGGTTGCTTGCTTGCAAAGTTACTGTTACTTTAATCTCTTGTGGGCTTCTCTCTTCCATAGACTACATACTTTCAGTCTGGTGATTTTTTTGCAACATGACGTATGTTGCAAACAAGCAAGCAAGCTTGCTTCGTTGCTTGCTTGCAAAGTTACTGTTACTTTATTCTCTTGTAGCGTTCTGTGTATTCTAAAACAACAATAATTATAAAATTTTGAAAAATGGTTATTTTTTGCAACATGACGTATGTTGCAAGCTTGCAAGAAAGCAAGCTAGCAGTCTGATTTGGTTGCTTGCTTTCAGAAAAATTGTATTTTGTTGCAAGCTTGCAAGAAAGCAAGCTAGCATTCTGATTTGGTTGCTTGCTTTCAGAAAAAATTGTATTTTAGTCTCTTGTATGGTTTATTCCTTCTATAACAAAACAATAGGAACAAATTACTGTTTTTGTAATAATTTGTTTTTGCTGCAAGCAAGCAAGCATGCAGTCATATTCTTGCTTGCATGTTTATTTGTATGGATTATAAACATTATTATTTAATTCATCATTTCACACCATTTAAGTGGTTTATTTTAATTTTAATGGGATTAATTAGGAAATTTTGGGTGATAAAGGTTACTTGCAATTGCAGGAAATTGCGAGCTATCTTCAACAAGCAGATTTTTTCATTAGTGCCAAGCAATTTCCCATATAATAAGCTTTCATCACACAAAAAATTACTCCTTTATCTCAAAAACTCAGCAAAATATAACTTTTGAATATTGGTAAACTTTAATCTTTATTCACTCATTTTTTTAAAAGTGGCAAAGTAGGTTGTAGCAGTGGACACATATATATATATATATATATATATATATATATATATATATATATATATATATATATATATATATATATATATATATATGTGTGTGTGTGTGTGTGTGTGTGTGTGTGTATGTGTATGTGTGTTGGCGTTTGTGTGTTTTTAAGGCATAGACTCTCAGGAGGTCAGATTTTTTGTGTTTTTCATAAAGAACAAAAACTATTGTAGAGTCAGTTAATGTAATCATTTTTGTTTTGTTTAACTGGCCAGTAAGTTTCTTATGAAGAAGTGTTTGGTAATTGAGTTGGTTTCCATTG
>NC_089749.1:24037661-24040161 GCF_040412425.1 Macrobrachium rosenbergii
AAAGTTTCTCTCTAATGCTTTCTTAACCGTAGGCATATCCATCGCGCCGCTTTCATTTCTTGTTCAAAGTCTTTAAAAACATCTACTTGCATTTATCCTTCACTCTCCACTACCAGTTGCTATTTGTTTCTCTTCTTCTCTGCGTTTCTCCAAAAGTTCTTTAAGAATTCCTTTTCAACTCCCTATCACCGCATACATACAGTACATTCGAGTTCCGTGTTTTTTCCTTATATTTTTAGAGAGAAAGCTTTTGCCTTTGTACTTCCGCGACTTAGCAGCGCTTTGTGGTGTCAAACCATCAAGAGTGTTTTGTTTGTTTGTTTTTTTTCTGAGAGAGCTTTTGCATAAAAGTAAACAACGGCTATAAAAGCCTACATCGGTTTTTATCTTACTCAAGCCTGGACAGAATGCTATGTCTCCCAGTCAGCTCCTGACCATTACTGCCTCTGGAAAAGGGAATAAACATTTTCGTCCTTTGTTTTTATATTTTATTTTTGGCGGAAGAGAAAGGTGGAGGAAAGATGGAACAAAATGCAACGTCAACACCTCATCCTCTTCTTGGACAAACATCATGGGAATTTGGGGGAAGGAGACAGAGGCTTTCATCTTTTGACTTCGTTTCTTTTTTATTTTTTCAGTATCTTGCTTGTGAATTCAGAGGTACACCATGTGTTTGTTTTTTTGGTTTATTTAGGCATTTATAATTTTAAAATCTATGATAGGGATGATTTCAGCCCTCATATAAATAATTCTTTCAAACAACATGAATATTCACATAGAAATACAAACATACGCACATATATATGTATATCTAAATAAATAAATGGATGAATGTATACACATATATATATATATATATATATATATATATATATATATATATATATATATATATATGTGTGTGTGTGTGTGTGTGTGTGTGTGTGTGTGTATGTGTGTGTGTGTGTGTAAATGCAAGTGTCTAGCAATTAATGAACGACCATTGCTCGTATTATCATGCATATTATTAGAACAACTGCAACATAACAAAGGCACATTGATTTCAGTGCCAGCGAAAGAATTTCATTTTACTTTCATCATCATCATCATCATCATCATCATCATCATCATCATCATTATCGCAATATAATGAACACCATCCAGCGTTGCGAACCCAAAAACAAAACGCTGTAGTTATCCGCGCTCGAGTCTGGCTCAAATAAATTACTCTGTTTGTTTGACTCGTGTGATGGGGAGAAATTATATGAGTCGCCCATGCGTGTGATTTCCTTTTTTTTTTATTATGAACATAATGAAAATGCAAATATTTTACAGGACAAGGTAGGGACACAGCAGTCCTCATTACAGGCTAACTGCAATGCCTTTGTCAAAGATTACGTTTTAAATTTCCAATTTCTAGTCTATGTATTATAAATCACTCACACTAGTATACTGTATAGATATATATATATATATATATATATATATATATATATATATATATATATATATATATATATATATGTATACATATACATTATACATATACATATACATATACATATACATATACATATACATATACATATACATAATGTCACTCTGTGTTTTGAAGGCATAGTCTCTCTGGATGGCATTTCTTAATAAGGATTAAAAAAACTTTCAGGATCAGTGAATGTCATAGTTTCTTTTACTGAATTACGTGTGAGATTTTTTTTATGAGAAGGCTTTCTTTCGGTGATAGAGTTACCAGTTGTTAATAAGGAAAAGTTTAATTTCCATTTTTTATTTTTATCAGGCGCTAATGAGGAAATTAGCGCCATTTTTGTGACAGGTGGTAGCTATCTCTTAGTCAATAAAAGTTTTATTAAGTGGGTAAGTGTCACGTTGCTAATTATTAGCAAGTGTTGTTGAATGCATTTCCAGTGTAAATTAGCAGTAGCTTAGGTGATCAGTTAAGTGCCAGCTGAGATTTATTTCAAAATACCTGAAGTACTTTATGGTTTGAAAGAGGAACAAAGACAACCATTCCATCCCAATTAGGTGACCAAACTGAATTCAGACCACAAGCAAAAAATACTTGATGGAGCCATTTATGCATTCATTCAGTTATATTAAATTTTCTAGTAAAGGCAGTTTGAATCGGCAAAAGGCTCTTTCCCACGTGGGTCTAATTAATTTTCTTTGAAAACATTATGAATATTGCCCATTCATGCTCTCTTAGCAATAGGCATTTCCATTACTCCTTTTAAATTCCTTTCTCAAAGTCTTTTAAAAAACCCGCTTTCATTTCCCTTTCATCTTCTTCTCCCGAATGTTATTCCTCCGTGTTCCTTTCCTACGTTTCTCCAAAAGTTCGTTAACAATTCTCTTTCATCTCGCTGTCGCCTCATACATACATTCGGGTTCTACGTATGATGTCATTTCCTTATATTTTTAGACAGAAAGCTTTTGCCTTTGTGCTTCTGCAACTTAGCAGCGCTTTGTGGCGTCAACCCATCAAGTGTGCTGTGTTTTTTTT
>NC_089749.1:24045161-24065161 GCF_040412425.1 Macrobrachium rosenbergii
ACGAAAAATAAATCTAATCCTTCGGGCCATCCCTAGGAGGGCTGTTAATCAGCTCATTGGTCTGGATTACTAAGATATATTTAACTTAACTTGCCAGGCTTGAGACAGGAATAACGTCCTCTTCCTAAAGTTGATTCGTAACCCCTCAACCCCTCTACCCAACCCCTCGACCTCATAAATTTGTCTACAGATCTGATAAAAGAGGAAACCAAATAAAGGTGAACATCCCCGAATATCAAAGGAAATTAAAGGATACTGAACTTTGCTCTTAGGTTTTAGGAGACTGGTGTGATCGACAAAAGGACACCAAATAGACCCAAAAAATAAACTTACTTTGCGAGTTATTGAGCAGAAAATTAATTTATTCCTGAGATGGTAATGGATTCCATAAAGACTCCATCATTGATAAGCTTTATTCGAGCTACCTACGTAGTCAGATTAGGGTGGCTTTATGTAGCGGCCTACCGTCCTTTAGCAGGTTGTCGTGGGAGATGGATGGGGAGGGAAGAAGGAGGGTCCGATAAGGGGAGCCAGAGCACGGCATCGAGGGCGAGTCAGTCTTTGGAAAGCACGAGGACGGTTGCTGAGTAAGGACTCCTTCCGCCAAGACTAACTTCATTAAGCCTAAAAGGAATCCCGAACAGAGAAGGAAAATGGAAATCCCCCTTTTGAAGTAAGGAAATTTAATTAGCTAAGAGCTGTCGTCATAAAGACGCGCGGACCACGCACATACTCTCCCTCTCTCTCTCTCTCTCTCTCTCTCTCTCTCTCTCTCTCTCTCTCTCTCTCTCTCTCTTACTCCGGAATTCTAAGCTGGAGTTAGGAAGAAGAAGAAGAAAGATGCTTGTCGTCGCTTCCTTATATCAGGGTCGCGTAGTGTTGTCGCGAAACAGACGGGTGATACGCCAAAACTTCCTTGTTCCTTTCCTTTTTTTTCTGTCGCCTACTTTTTAACTTTAGGGCCTCATTGTGACTCTCAGTTGCTCAGACTACGTTGCTAAGTTTTGACGCAAGTTTTGGAAGAATGAAAAGAAGCTCGTCGTTCCTTACGCCAGGGTCGTTTCAGGTTTCTGAGAAGACAAACATTTGAAATAAAATGTGTCAGTTCTTTTCCCTTTATTTTCGTGTATCCGAGGGATTGGGATTCAGTTTTGATCTAATGTTACTCACGGTAGGCTTTTACACTAACGCAAGTTTACTATCGTTTTCAATTGGGATTCAGTTTTGATCTAATGTTACTCACGGTAGGCTTTTACGCTAACGCAAAAAGTTTACTATCTTTTTCAATATAATTCATTATCTTATGTATAAAAGACCAAGCCACTAATCCCATGTCTATCCGGTCTCTCCTATCCATTTCATTTCAGTTAATCTTTTACGGCACTCTGGCTTCTTTCAAAGACCTTCTTAGTTTTAGAAGAAGGAGGAGAGAATGCTATTCCTTGCAAAATATCTAAAAAGTTTGGAAATGAAAAGAACTGATTACATATTCATGAAGAGAGCTCTTTCGTTAATGGAATGTTAGAATCTTCCAAGGATTACCCATGAACACTTATGTTCATGCATGCTTCTATATGCTTCCACAATATATATATATATATATATATATATATATATATATATATATATATATATATATATATATATATATATATATATATATATATATTATATATATATATATATATATATATATATAATATATATATATATATATATATATATATATATATATATATATATATATATATATATATATATATATATATATATATATATATATATATACTTATATATATATACTTACACACACACACACACACATATATATATATAAATATATAAATGATACTGTATATTTATAATATATATTATATGTATATATATACACTGTATGTATATGAATACATGGTAAAAAGGAGAAAAAACTGAGAATAAAAACACCACATACATTACTTTTTCACGTTAGGCTTTTTATGGTTGAGAAATCCTGGAATTTTTACGGAAGGAAAAACGATTATGACAAACTTTCATCGGTTTTATAGTTAATATTTTATTCTCAGAACTCCATTCCAGTATTTCCATTTGAAAGCAATTTATTTCTTTTCCATGTTACCGAAAATCACTCAAATAAAGGTTAATACTTTTAATTTGTATAAGTTCCAAGCGTGAAAATAGACTTTTTTCGGTAGCGGCAATATTTTGACTCTGAAAGCTGTTCTATACTTTCGAAAAAAAATGAACTGCAAAAATGACATAAAATGGCTGTGCTGAAAATATATTATGAAGTTTTGCTGTTGATATACAGGTGTCCATAAAGTCCCTTTACAATTTAAAAGATATATTAAAAAAAGCCATTGATGAGATATCTTAATCAGATTTGCTCTATGTACTTGGCAATTATCAAAGCTTTTAATCACATTGAATTTGTGTATTTCAGGTACCCTGTTGATGAAAGAGGTACTGTTAAATGAACCCTTAAAAAATGGCTACTCCTCAAGAAATGGCACAATGTGTGTCATGCTTTATTGAAGCAAAATCGGGTACGCAGGCTCAGCGAAACTACTGAACTAAGGATGGAAGTGATCCACCGTCACTTCCGTCAGTTCGTTCATGGCACAAGAAATTTATGGAAACAAGGCCAGTGATGGATAAAGGGAGGAGTGGACGACCAAGAACATGTGAGGAAAACATCGATTGTGTAAGACAAGCCTTTGATCGTTCTCCTACAAAGTCCATCCGTATTGCTGCCAGACACTTCCAGCTACCACGTTCAACAGTGCACAAAGTCCCACACAAGAACTTGCGATTGTACGCTTGCAAAGTGCAGTTCATACAGGCACTCGAGCCAAATGATAAACCAAGACGAAAAGGGTTTACAGTTAACATGCTGGAACGAATTTCTAAGGATGAAGCGTTCCTCAACCGAGTTTGTTTTAGTGATGAGACCACCTTTCATGTTTCAGTTTCCCTGAACACATATAATGTGAGAGTTTGGGGATCAGAACATCCCCATGTGACCAGGGAACTTCACCGAGATAGTCCAAAGGTGAATGTGTGGTGTGGGATCATGTGCAATCAAATCACTGGTCGAGTTTTCTTCGACAAGATCAATTACTGCAGATGTTTACCTTGATCTTTTGAATGATTATGTGGCACCACAACTGGATAACCTTCAACCGACCATCATTTTCCAGCAAGATGGTGCACCACCACATTGGGGACTGCATGTTCTGGGTTCCTAGATCGAACATTTCAGACCGGTGGATTGGAAGGGATGGCCCAACTCCCTGGCCACCTAGTTCACCGGATATCACTCCCCTGGACGTTTTTCTATGGGGTTATGTTAAAGATATCGTGTATTGGACAAAGATACGGGACATCACTGATCTCAAGCAAAAGATCTTGATGTGTTCCGTGCAACTAATGGTGCCCATAAAAAGGTGTATTAAATGAAGCAAAAAACTTCAATATCTACTCCACATTTCGTGAAAATTTTCACATATTTGTCTGTTCATTTGCTTTTGTAGTATGTTTTTTAAATTGCAAAGAGACTTTATGGACACCCCTATATATATATATATATATATATATATATATATATATATATATATATATATATATATATATATATATATATAGAATTTTTATCATATGACTTGACATTTCCTATGTTCGCAAATATTAAGCCACAAATATTGTTTAATATCCAATTCTCGGTACTTCAAGGATTATAAATGACAAGTAGTCCATCACCTGGCGGATTCGATTCACTGATAGCGACTGCCTCCGACTTGAGTGACGAGTACTCTACTATTCATCTGTCATGAAAGGCATAAGTTGATACCGACTCTGTCGTACATATGCCCGTCGAATGCAGGTATTTGTACTTCGAGTTGGAATCAACTCACCCCTACCATGACAACCGACTGATACGTTGGAAATACGAAGCTAATTATAATTTTTCTTTTTATATCACTGTGGTAATTTTCATACGCACGACCATGAAGCTTAATGTTTGTGAAAAAATTATATATATATATATATATATATATATATATATATATATATATATATATATATAAAGATAAAATCCACGAAGGAATCGGAAACACTGGAGTGCTGCGAGGCCTTTCAACACTATGCGTTTCCGTTTCCTTCGTGGATTTTATCTTTATTTGTATATTCATCAGTTATACACACACACACACACACACACATATATATATATATATATATATATATATATATATATATATATATATATATGTATGTATATATATATGTAACGAGGACAGAATTAACACCTTTTTGAAGGAGTGTCGTAACACGTGCTCAGTCTTTATTCATTAAACGGAGGCGTATGAGCGATTGCATCCACCCCAGCCTTGCCCATCTATTTTCTCTCTTTCTCTCTCTCTCTCTCTCTCTCTCTCTCTCTCTCTCTCTCTCTCTCTCTCTGTGTGTCACCTCTCTCTCTCTCTCTCTGTGTATCGCCTCTCTCTCTCTCTCTCATCGTTGTCAGTTCTCCCACCCGAATCGCACTCATTCTCACCAAAATCAACTAAATGGATACATTTAAGAACGCAATAGTTTCTACAAAAATAAGTTTATTATTCAAATAACCCAACAAATGAATAAAACAAAGCAAGATTAAAATGCATAATAAATGAATTATCAAGTTAGATAACTAAACTCTAAACTACAAAACACTTCAGTTAAAGAAGTCTCACTATGGCTAATAGCCTGAAAATATCCAAACTCACACATACTCCCCAAATCAATAATTAGTCATGTCCAAAACCAGTCTACCACATGTTATTCAGAAACAGTCCACACTGTCTCACCTGACATCTGTCCACAGACATCTGTCGGAAGAATTAAACATGATGAAAGCTCCCAAAAATATATGAAATGCAAAACACAATAACCAATGGAAGTGTAAAATGCATAACCAAGTAGCCAAACGTAACATGACAAAACAATAATTCAAAAGAGGTATGAATATTCATATTAAATCTCCCACACCAGTTCAAAAGTTCTGCCAGTTGAAAATCATGGTAAAAAAATCACAAGTTCAATTTCTCCCCATAAAACAGAATTTCAAAGTCTACCTTATCTACCCGTTCAAAGCCTGGATCCTCTCCAAAGCTACGTCTAGACAACTGCAGTTCTATCCCGTTGTGAGCGATCAAACTCACTTTTAGTTGAATTTTGGCGTAATCTAAGATCAAATTAACACGTACTCACGAATATACATAACACTTCGGAAGATCACTGACCCAGCAATATTGCTGAGGAATCAAACTGTTGTTGAACACAAGATTTTTACCTCGAGTCTCTCGACCTACTTCCATCTGACTCATAAATTCTTTCATCACATCTTAAAAGCATTGAAGCTATGAAATGCATATATGTATCCTTTAAAATTGTAGCAGCCATATTTTTGAAATAGGCTCAGCCCACCACACATGGCGTCTCGCTCTCATGTACGACAAACTAAAACAAAAGCATGTATAAAACATAACAGAATAGGACTATGCTCAATTAGCAATGTCTACTGCACTGCAAGCTTTAAGGACTGCTCATGACGCACTTCCAAAGTCACTGGGGTTGAGTTTGCCGACCTTTACATATAATCTTACAAACACAAAAAAGCTTTGCACTACCCACAACAAGAATTATCAGTAAAATAGCTATTAAGACAATTAAAATTGTCGGCATAATATATTCTGATTCTCGAACATCGGAATCGTCAATGTCTTGGCAGTGGTGGAACCGATCATTGGCACCTTGGTTGTGAAGTACCTCACTGCAAATGCTCGTTATGCGTATGACGCATAATTATCTTTCGGAACTGTTGAATACAGCACGGCTAAGTACGAGAAATTCGTAGACATCACACGGCATGCAGCATCAAACAGCTTGGACTCTTGAAGAACAGATGATCGTCGACTTGTTGCTCTGGCACATCATTGTAACTGCATACTCCTTGCAAAAACACAGCAGGAAGAGTACTGGTGGACTCAATGTGGTAATCTCCCTTTAAGGAACTGTCTAAGTCACATTCTGTCGGAGTCTGTCATGAACTAATGATAACTCAGCCACCTGAGACTGGCCTCGCAACTGGAAGGCCTACTGTCGCACACACCTCTCTCTCCTTTAAAAGTACGCTCGTCTTATAATCAGCTCCCGAATCTTAATACTGATCTCCCAAAAAGACATAGTCTAATCTATCCCATGTCACTACTGAGTCTCCAAAACACTCCGAAAAAGGTCTAATAACAAAACTAGAAAAGGTTTCATGTTACTGAACCAAACAAAACTACAATGCAAAAGTCAAACACTCACAATGTGAACTAATTCCAGAAGTTTGTATCTCAGAATAATCACAGTCAACTCACTCTAAAGCACACAACAACTCTACGGACTCACTCACTCTATCCAAAACAAGAAAAAAAAATACTTCTTATCGAACACTAAGGTATCACATCTCGTAAAGACATAGAAAGTTCTACTCCAGTTGTAAATGTTCCCGCAACACCTGACTAACTCTCAACAAATAGCAATTGACATAATGGCAATCAACTCCACGATCATAATAATTACAAATTACTCACCCAATACAGCTCCCTTTATTTAAAAAAAGAAACTGGAAAAAATCCAAATGCTCCAAACGATCTCCCAACCTGAAGAAAAAGGATCAGACTTGTTCGGTCCGATATACTCAATACCTCCCAAAAAAATCTAAACAACACACACATTGCGTCAGATGATGAAATACATCATAACACAACAACCCACTAACACCACGGGTCAAATCTCGTATGAAATTAGCCCATGTCTCAATTCCAAAATCATTCGAAAACAAATGATTAGAACCCCAACATCCTAAAATGAACAAATAAAAAAAATAAATAAATATCATATATATACAAATATCAACCCATTTATCCCTCTAACTTTATACAAATGTTCCATTACATCCCAACTTTCTTTAACTTCGAAATATGGGTCAATTTCGTCACTCAGTGTTTACATCTTTAACTACAAAATCTATTCCTCTTTTGATCTCTACAATCTCAAAAGGTCCGTGGAACTTCGGACTTAACTTATAATTCAGATCATTCCGAGCATTCATACAACAAACACTCTATCACCACATCGAAAAAACTTCTCCTCGATTTCGCGTTACTTTTCTCTACCATTTGCCGCTATGAACTAAGTTCAAGTTCTTTACTGATGCATTACAAATCTTTCTCTCGCTGTATTTATCAATGAAGTGACCGTAACATCACTGAACACACTCTGGTAACAAATCAAAAGGTCCTTTCAACTTGTATCCATACAAAGCTTCTGCAGAGATATCTTAATTGTCATTCATCATAGTATTGATACTATATCGCACTTCATCAAGATCTGTCCCAATGTGTATCGGAACCACCTCCCACCGTCATGCGCAAAAGCTTCGATTACTTTCGATTCGCCCTCTCACAACCCATTACGCTTCAGGTCTGGGATTATAGATACTTTCTTTATCCCCAACAAGTGTAAGACCGTCTAAGAGTCTTGTTAATAAACTCCCTACCATTGTCTGTGATCAGACATTCAGGAACACCATATCGACCGTTATCACATAAAAAAATGCTATAGCAACTTCACTCAGCTGATTTGTATTTCAGTGGGAAAATCTCGACAAAACGAGTCAACTCATCAACAACACTAATAAATGTCTATAACCATAGCGGACTCTGAGAAGTTACCCAGAATATCCATATGCACTCTCTGAAACGGCCTATGTGGTATGGGATATGAACCCAAAGCGACACGACACTGTCGTCGCTGGCTTATTCGCATTGCAAATAGCACACTTCTTCACAAAGGCTTCTACTGCGGAAAACATATTTTTTCCAAAGAACTTTGACCTGACGTTTTCATACGTCTTGTCTACACCCAAATGAGGAGAACCAAATTTACAATGTACAATGTCTAGAACTTGTGGTACTAGACTCTCTGGCACGATGATTTGTGTAATCTCACCCATGCTTCGAGTACTTGCAAGTTATACTTAACTTTTCTCACCAATAAATTATTCTCCAACTCTAGACCAGAAAAGGCAACTTATACCCTTTCTTCGGTGAAACTCCCTTAAGAAATGCCTTAGCATCTGACAACAATTTATCTTCATCTTGCTTTTGTTCCAGCAAGCCTATGTCCCAAGTGACATTTTCACCCGTAATATAACACACTGCGTTGCTCTCACTATCTGAATAACAATCTCTCCAGGACTATGACTCACTATTTCTCCAGTATGCACTGTAGGAGCATTAATATGTCACTACATGCGATCTCTCAGGACTACTAATATCAGAGACATTGGACACCAAAATTTACTCTCTTCTCCCACCCAGGATTCGGTGTGTATTTCTCATCCTCGACCGAGAAATATCTGCTCAATGCATCTGCAACTACATTATGCTTACCTTCCAATGTATTTGAGGTTTGCATCAAAATCTCTCAATGTGGAACCAACAGTATATCCGGGGCATTAAATTTTGGCTTATTAAAGCTCTAACAACGGTTGATGATCTGTAAAAATCTCAACTTTGTTTCCCAACAACAACATCTTAAAATAGAACAAAGCTGAGACGACTGCAGCCTCCTTGTCCTAACTGACATCAATGTGCTCGTTACTACCACCTTGTTTTGAACTTTCTGCTATAAGCAATTGGGTGTAATTTCCCCTCAAATTTCTGCATCAAACACGCACCTATACCTTCCTGACTCGCGTCAGTCACTAAGGTGAACGGTTGACTAAAATCTGGAAACTTCAAAACTGGTGGGTTCACCAAAGCGTTCTTAAGCTTCTCAAAAGCTAATTGTTGACTATCACCCCAAACAAACTTAACGTCTTCTCGTAACAAATCTGTCAATGGAGACGCTATTGTAGAAAAATTCCGCACAAAACGGCGAAAGAAACCCGACATACCTAGGAACGAACGAATCTGTTTCCTGGTTTTGGGAACTGGAAAATTCACAATGGCTTTAACTTTCTCATCATTCACTCTAACTCCCTCTTTAGAGATAACATGTCCTAAATAGACAATTTTTTCTCTTCAGAAACTCACATTTGGCCAATTTGACCTTTAACCCAGCGAACCGTAATCGCTTGAGGACTTCTTTTAACACCTTTAGATGTTCTTCAATTGTATCTGTGCATATGAGAATGTCATCCATGTACACAAACACCGACTTTCCTAACAAGCCATGAAGTACTGTGTTAACCAGTCTAGTAAATGTTATTGGGGACCCTTGTAATCCAAAAGGCATCCTGTTAAACTCGTAATGTCCCTTTGGTACCGAAAATGCTGTATATTTACGGCTACTCTCACAAAGGGAAACCTGTAAAAACCCTTGCATAAGATCTATAGATGAATATATATTCTTGCCACCGATCTCAACAAACAAATCAGGCAAACAAGCTACAGGATATCTATCTGGGCATGTTTTTTCATTCAATTTACGAAAATCTACACAAACTCTGATACTACCGTCTTTCTTAGGAACTGCAAGCAAAGGAAAATTAAACGGAGAATTGGGACGGTCTGATAATGCCTTCCGACTCCCACTTCTGAACTTCTTTTTCTACTTCTTCCCTGATCTTAAAAGGAATTCGATATGCTGGAATATATATGGGATTTGTACCCTTTTCTAGGCGGATTGAATGTTCTACAAACATCTAACTCTAATTTATCTCCCTTCAAAGCAATGATATCTAAATATTCTTTCAACACTTTCTCTACTTTATCTGAATATTCCAGGATAATCAACTTTAGCCAAGTGTTCATGTAGAACCCTGACTTCGGAACTGTTGCTCCTCGTTGAGCATATTCCCGTCTCCACCAAACTCACTAATTTATGCTCTTCCCTTAGAAGCTCTTAAAATCAATTACATAGTACCCTTGTGATATTTTCACTGAGTCTTGATAGCTAACTAATTCTACTGAAGTCACTCTGACTGAGGTACAGGCTATGACCGTACTCTACGTCTTTGAATTTCTCGGTTCCCTCAACAACACACTTGAGAGGAAACTTTTTCTCTTTCAGCGACACTTTAACTAATGTAGGAACTCATGGTTTGCAATTCAATATCTTCAACAAAAATCTTTGAAAAGATCTTTGGAATATCTTCACTCTCTAATGAATGCCAGTACACATGTCTCAGACTGTGTCTTAAGTTTCTCACAAGTTTTTCCTGTGTATATATGGAACAAAACAACCCGACTCACCTATTTATTGTCCCTGAACTCCCGTAAGAATGTTGATGTTATGTCGCATACAAGAAGGGTGTCCTAGCAAAACCATTTCACTAAGGCTAATCCTTCTATGACCAAATGATTCTACTATTGTCTTTCCACGATACAAAGCGTAAGAAATGACAGACCTAAAATATTCAGTTTCCTCGCTTGTACATCACACTGTCTCACTAGAAGGGACTAATTTGCCCTCTGAAACCTCAGTGAAAAAGGTCAGCATTTACTAAGTTAACTGAGCTACCAGAGATCATGAAAATAGAAATTTCATTGCACCATTAGAAGAATCACGTACAATCGGCCTGGGTTCTAAGTGACTCTACGACCTGATTAGTCATTATCCTGTGTCCGTTTTCGAACTTATCTTGTGAAAATTCTGCTGTTCTTTGTGTATCTAGAACTTGCATCATGTGGAATTCTCCTGTCATATCTAGAAAAACACTCCCAGGACTTCCTGAATAATCTCTACTCTTTGTGGCTGACCAAAAATCTCCATCCATGATCTGAAGATTTGCAAACTAGACAATATCTCCTCTGCAATTTTGATTTACTATGGCCTATTTTATCACAATTAAAACAACGTATCATTGTGACTGATCTCTCTGGAATTTTCTTGATTCTACTCGTACATGTCTTCGCTGTTGCGTCATTTCCCGAATCACGGCGACTATCATTATTCTGTGGTTTGAAACTTGCATGGCTGACATCTTACCTCCCTGTACAAAACTACTGTCCAGTGTCGGGCATTTTTTGCTGATTTTTGTTAATCTGCATACAAACAAAAGGATTCGTCAGCAATCTGATCAATTCTCTTATCAAAACTATCTACAATTACATCTGGGACTGACGTTAAAAGGGGCAAGCAAAGTGTAACAATCTTTCAAAATTATCTAAAGAGATATTATTTCCAGTTACCATGGAGAACCTGTTGCCAGATTTCTTTTAACTCAACTACTGCATCAAATAAATTCGCACTGTATGTGACTATTGAATCATTGCCCTTCTTTATTTTAGAAACTCGCAAATTCGACTAATTTCGTTGAACTCATATAAGTAGCTAAGTAGAAATTTCTGCAGTTCATTCCAAGTTTTACACCTTCTGAACCGAAACTGTGCTCGTTTCCCAATATCTCTTTATCTAAATCCAGAAATGATTTAGCCTCTGTGTTAAAGCTTCAGCGCCATTCGTAATTTCTTGGAATTCAGATAATTGTTCACTGACTCAATGAAGTTTCTATATTTTGGGTTGGCTTTCCATCAACTAACCCTTCAAATTTGTAATTCCCCCACAAATGTTCGTCACTTTATGCACTACAATTGATTGGGATGTGCTTGCTGCATCGTCCGGCATTTTGTGAGTAATCACACGCCCTAGCGTAACAACATAAAGAAACCAAAAAGAACACTAGAAAGGCACAAGTTACCCCCTCTAAAGAAGAATAAGCGGCGTTCTGCGTAACTTACGAGAATGGGTACTTGCAATTTGAAACAGAAAAGAAGTACCTATCTCTCAACTTGCTAACCTGTGACGTCACCCATTCGACGGCTCAGCAAAAAAGGACACCCAGCGCGCGATTATTGTTGAATAATCGCTGCGTAATTAACTCTAATCGCCACTATTCACACTTTTTAGTTATTTTATTTAACCCCAAAATTGCTCTAGGATCATCAGATCTATTTCACAACTCCCCACTCCCAGTACTCGAATAGAAACGGAAAAAAAAAAAAGGAAAGGTTCCCGTATTACCACGTAATCCGACCCACTATGTAACTAAGCTACCTTAAGACTGAGGGTTAACCACTCGGCGCTCACGGCCTCGTAAGCGCGCTTGGGTATCAACGTTATCAATTAGTCTATTAGTAATCTCCTCTTTCGCCATCATTAAAGACATTAAAATCATGCCACCAATTAAAATCAAAAGACACCCGCTGCCGCCATTTCATTCGACCACGGCTGCCACCATTTTTATTCGAAACAGCGTATGAACGTTCGCTCACGGCAACACTTACATCTATTTTCTCCTCTTTCTCTCTCTCTCTCTCTCTCTCTCTACTCTCTCTCTCTCTCTCTCTCTCTCTCTCTCTCTCACCATTATCACCTCTCTCTCTCTCTCTCTGTGTATCACCTCTCTCTCTCTCTCTCTCTCATCGTTTCAAGTTCACCCACCCGAATCGCACTCATTCTCACCAAATCAACTAAATGGACCATTTAAAAAAGAAAACGCAATAGTTTCTACAAAAATGGTTTATTTATTCAAATAACCCAACAAAATGAATAAAACAAAGCAAAGATTAAAATATAATAAATGAAATATCGAGTTAGATAACTAAACTCTAAACTGCAAAACACTTCTGATTCAAGAAGTCTCACTATGGCTAATAGCCTGAAAATATCCAAGCTCACACATACTCCCCAAATCAATAATTAGTCATGTCAAAACCAGTCTACCATGTTATTCGAAACGAGTCCACACTGTCCACCGACATCTGTCCACAGACATCTGTGGAAGAATCAAGCTTATGATAGAAAACTCCCAAAAATATATGAAATACAAAACACAATAATGGAAAGTGTAAAATGCATAGCAAGATATGGCAAACGTAACATGACAAAACAATAATACAAAAAGAATTATGAATATTCATATTAAATCTCACACCAGTTCAAAAGTTCATAATGATTAAATCATGGTAAAAAAATCACAAGTTCAATTTTTCTCCCATAAAAACAAATTTAAAGTCTACCTTATCTGCCGTTCAAAGCCTGGATCCTCTCCCAAGCTACGTCTGAACGGCTGCAGTTCTATCACGTTAATGAACGATCAAACTCACTTTTAGGAGCGAATTTGCAGCGTGTCTAGATCAAATTAACGCACGTACTCACGAATATACATAACACTTCGGAAGATCACCTGACCGGCAATGTGCTGAGAATCAAACTATTTGTTGAACAAGATTTTACCTCGAGTCTCGACCTACTTCCATCTGACTCCATAAATTCTTTCATCATCTTAAAGCATTGAAGCTATGAAATGCATATATAATAATCCTTTAAAATTATTAACATGTATTTTTCTGAAATATATATATATATATATATATATATATATATATATATATATATATATATATATATATATATATATATATATATATATATATATATATATATATATATATATATATATATATATATATATATATATATACATGTGTGTGTATGTGTGTATACTATAATTCATATACAATTATTAATGTCCATGACTTAATTTATGAAAAGATGCACGTCTTTCAACAAACAAATCGAGCAAGCAAATAGCACATAACCTTCATCATACAAAACTTTCATTTTTGTGCCTTGATCTTTCAAAAAGCCTCCCTTCACACACTGCTCTTCAGTGACATGTTAATTAATACCTCATGAATAATGACTAGTAATTGCCGTGTCTGATCATTCTTTAATGACGCGCTAATTGCAATGAATAATTAAAAGCCTCTCTCGCTCAGCTTTCTCTTTACTGTTGACCGAGATATTTTTGAATCACAAAATGCGAGCGGGTGGCGAATTCTCATCATATTCTCTCTGTCAGATTATTACTTATTTTCATGTGTTTTTTTTTTTTTATACTGACCGAGATCCTGTAGGTATAATAAAATATGCCTGTTTCACCAGTGATGAGTTCTTCATTGGACGGGTTGGTATCGTTCTCGGCTAGCACTTTGCTGGTCCCTCGATCGATTCTCCGACCGGCCAATGAAGAATTAGAGAAAGTTATAACAAAATATGCCTGTTTGACCAGTGATGAGTTCTTCATTGGACGGGTTGGTATCGTTCTCGGCTAGCACTTCGATTCTCCGACCGGCCGATGAAGAATTAGAGAAATTTATTTCTGGTGATAGAATTTCATTTCTCTTTATAATGTGGTTCGGATCCCACAATAAGCTGTAGGTCCCGTTGCTATGTAACCAGTAGGTTCTTAGCCACGTAAAATAAATCTAATCCTTCGGGCCAGCCCTAGGAGAGCTGTTAACCAGCTCAGTGGTCTGGTTAAACTAAGATATACTTAACTTTTGACCAGTGATGAGTTCTTCATTGGACGGGTTGGTATCGTTCTCGGCTAGCACTCTGCTGGCCCCGCATTCGATTCTCCGACCAGCCAATGAAGAATTATAGGAATTTATTTATGGTGATAGAAATTCATTTCTCATCATAATGTAGTTCGGATCCCACAATAAGCTGTAGGTCCGTTGCTAGGTAACCCCAGTAGGTTCTTAGCCATGTAAATAAATCTAATCCTTCGGGCCAGCCCTAGGAGAGCTGTTAACCAGCTCAGTGGTCTGGTTAAACTAAGATATACTTAACTTTTGACCAGTGATGAGTTCTTCATTGGACGGGTTGGTATCGTTCTCGGCTAGCACTCTGCTGGCCCCGCGTTCGATTCTCTGACCAGCCAATGAAAATAAGAAAATTTGTTATTTCTGGTGATGAATTTCATTTCTCGTTATAATGGTTCGGATTCCACAATAAGCTGTAGGTCCGTTGCTAGGTAACCAGTTGGTTCTTAGCCACGTAAAATAAATCTAATCCTTCGGGCCAGCCCTAGGAGAACTGTTAATCAGCTCAGTGGTCTGGTTAAACTAAGGTATACTTAACTTTGACCAGTGATGATCACCAATCCAAGTACTGACTGTGCCCGTGTTGTATTGAAAAATGACTTGATTGATTTATTGACAGACTAATGTGCAGCAAAAATTGTAGGGTCTCTCAACTATTGGTGGTCACCCTTCCAAGCACTGTCCAAATTAACATTAGGAAACACTGACCTAACTAAGAAAATAGGATGCATGCGCCTAGTAATCAAGAAATCAAGATATAGCCAACGTGATACTGGAAGGCATTTACTGCTGGACACCCATCCAAGTATTGGCCAAAACTCTACAGTAAACAAGGATTGTTCACTGGATGAGAGAATAATGATGTACTACAATTATTGAGGGTTTGAGGTTACGTGTGGTCACTCATCCAAGTAGTGACCATACTCAGAAATGTAAGGAGATATTCAAATATACATCAAAGAGATCATTCGTCACAGAGGGAGCGACCTGGAATTATTGATAAACAACGAATCGACGTAATAACACGAAGTGACGTCACAAAAACCGCTGCCCGCCCCTTACCTGATACTGACCTGTCCTGACTTCGGATCTTCAAAGGTGAGTGAAAACAGCGACCTATTTCTATTAGGTTTCCCCAGATGTTCAAGCTATTGTATATCGATCTTCCAAACATGAGAAAGAAAGAAAGGAATACTTCTATTTTGATCGTTACTGCCAACATCGTTGAATTGTGGGCGAACAGAGATGTGAGGTTCAGTTGCCATAAATTGAGGGAAAAATTGATTGGTAAAATAAAGGCACAGAGATTCATATAATTATTAAAACATTGAAGGAAAAGCGTACAGGTTTATTTTGCAAAAAAAAAAAAAAAATGTTTGGATATAAATATGTATAGTTTACTGTAATGCATATACTTGCTGTAAAAAAAAAAAAAATCCAATAATCATTTCGCTGAAGCCAGACGAACCTCCGACCTTCAACAAACGTCTGGACACATCAGCTTCAACATCAGCCCCTCGAGGAAAAGGCCCAGAATTTCCCCGTAATTACTTTCGCCCACGATCAATGGATTGCCATCGAATATGCGTCGCCGAGCGCAATAACGATAATTACGGCCTATCGAATAATAACGGCCGCATCCGGCTCGCCGGCGTAACCCGGAATTACCGCTGTTCGATATTCTCTTTGTTACATTTGCATCGGCCGCGCGCAGCAGACAAAGCGTCCGATTGCCTCCTCATTGGAACGAAAATGGATACATAATTAAATGGACTGTGAGGACACCATTCAATCATTTTTTTCTTTTTTTTCGAAAGGCCAGCTCGGCATGCCATCTCATACCTTACCTAGATCCGAAGGAAAACAGAAAAGGTAAAATAAAAAGAAGGGTAACTGGGTAGTGCTAATCACTGACTTAAGAAGACACGCACTTACTGCCTTTTAATTTTGAAATGCCAGTTGGACAGGCTGTCTCATACTAATACCCTTTCCTTACCTAGATCTGAAGGAAAACAGAAAAGGTAAAAAAAAGAAGGGTAATTGGGCTTAACACTAAATTAAGACACGCACTTACTGCCTTTTATTTTGAAATGCCAGTTAGACAGGCTATCTCACACTAATACCCTTTCCTTGCCCAGGTTCGAAGGAAGACAGAAAAGGTAAAAAAAAAATGGTAATTAGGTAGGGCTAAACACAGAATTTGAAAGGCACACACTTACTGCCTTTTAATTTTTAAATGCCAGTTGGACAGGCTATCGCATACTAATATCCTTTCCTTGCCCTGGTTCGAAGGAAGATAGAAAAGGTAAAAAAATGTAATGGGGTATGACCTAAGACTGGATTGAGAAGACGTAGACTTACTGTCTTTTAAGGAAAGATACATTATTAGAGTCTGGGAATACACAAGATTCGATCTAGTTCTAAATTACTTACTCATGTACTTAGTTGTTTTTATATGGTTTCATTGTGACTTATTGCCTCTTGCAAAGGAATGAATATACTCCTCAAGTTAATATTTCCGACAGCAAGTTACTTGAACACCAATCTTTCTGCAATAATCTCGGATTTCTCAGAGATATTGAATTGCCTAGTTTCGCAACCCACATTCGGGAATAATTATTTCAAATAAAAATCAGAAGAGCAATCTCTATGAAAATTAAAAAAAAAATCATAGTACAATGAACACAACAGACATCAGCTATATGAAATGCAAGCAAAGAACATTGCCTCTATAAAATGAATGAAACAGAAATTATCTCAATAAAATTAACACAAGATTATCTCTATAAAAATATAAAAAAATATCTCTATATCAATGAACACAACATAAATTATCTCTATGATGAACACAACATAAATTATCTCTATGATAATGAGCAAAAAAAAAGTCAACTTTACTGCGATGAGCAAATAGTTATAGAAATTTCCTTCACAGTAATCGTAATGGTTTTTCTATTTACTCACGCATGGGCGGGCACACACACACATACACACACATACAAGCACACACGCATCCCAAAGGAAAGCATATCGGTTTGCATGACGGATTTATTGCTCTCTGTTGTTTTGCGAATGTATTGGTTTCGTATCCTGTGAATTAACTTGAAGTAACTGAAGCTTTACCTACAAAAGGGCTAAAAAAAAACTTTTTTTTTTTTGTCATGGTTGGCAAGTAGAGTTCACAGGTTTATACTAGGCTTACACCCTAAATGAACAAACATTGTTTTTAATGGGTAATTGTCCTTACTCCCTATGCCATTGCTTATCATAAAATTTCTGCTTAAACCTTTTTTTCTACTCCAGAAAGGGGGTTTCAGAAAGAATAAATTACTAAAATAGTTATTGTAAATGAAACTCTTTGGAAAAGAGCTGGTAGTTCTGATAAAAAAAACAATTCTTTTTAAAAAAAGCTTCCCTTAAATAGATTTTTTTAAAAGTCTTTTTTTTAAATAAAATTTCTTCTCGTAGTTGTAAGTCCTAAAAATACTTTTGGCAAATTATATTTCCTTAAAACATTTACTGCAAAAAAAAGTTTTCAATGAGATCATCCTAAAACTACTCGTAAAATTTTCTAATTAGAGATAATCTATCTGAAAATTACTTTTCTAAAGTAACTTCCAGAAAAAAAGAAATAAAATTCTGGGAAAGTAAAAGAGCAAAAATGATCTTAATCTTATGGCTGAATAGATTAGAGTTAATTCGAGGTTTAATGAAATTCTGATCTTTTAGTAATCTCTTTAAATACACAGAACAGTTTTAATTACACTTGATTACTTCTCCAGCGAGTCATTAGCACTCCCAGTCATTAACATATAATGAAGTTCATTTATACTTTCTGTTATTTCATATTTTGTATTATGTCTATCCACAATGACATGATTAATTAATCATTGATGTTTAATGTTAGTATTTTGTTCTGTGTTTAGCAGACGAAGCTGAAGGCCTTGGTGCCGACCTTTGTCCAAGCTGTATCTAATCTTTTATTACTTTGAGATGAGCGAAGTAACAGATATTCTCTCTCTCTCTCTCTCTCTCTCTCTCTCTCTCTCTCTCTCTCTCTCTCATAAAGGAAGAATTGCAGACGAAGAAGCATTTCGTGGCAAAGAAAAAAAATTACCTAATCTCAGTTGAACCCTGTGACATTTTCCATCCTACCAAGGGGTTAAAAACTGTAGAAGATTTTACTTGTTGCCTTATGAACCACCTTCTGGGGCAAAAAACTTTGTGGCCATACCCTGCTTCCTCTTCCTTTAACATAGTGGGCGATGAAACTCAAAACTTGGGCCTCATAAAAGGGTGACAATTTAGACAAGTTCTCTCCAAGTTTTGTATGAAATAGGGAAGACGCCGAGAGAGTCCCTACTGAGATTATGGAAAGTACTTCGCATTAAGGAATAATTTCAAATGGAATGTGAGGGAGGAGCGGTGTGTTGTTGGAATGTCTTTAGGTGTTTGGCCTTCTCGGTTCTTTAGTACGCCAAGTTTTATGCTTCAGGTTTGAGCTCTTTATGATTTGAATAGGCCTACTTTTTTACTGATATCACTTGGCATCTCTTTTTAAATACTGGTAAATGTCGGCGTTCTTGAGCTCTGTGGTAATTATATTATTATTATTATTAATTATTATTATTATTATTATTATTATTATTATTATTATTATTATTATTATTATTATTATTATTATTATTATTATTAGTATTATTATTATTTAGATGAAACCTATTCATATGGAACAAGCGCGCAGGTGCCATTGTCTTGAAATTCAAGCTTCCAAAGAATATGGTGTTCATTAGGAAGAAGTAAGAGGAAGTAAAGGGAAATACACAAAGAAGAGATACCAATTATTACAAAAGAAAAAATGAATTAATAAACAGTTCCATAGACAAAAATGTATTAAAATGCAAAAAAGAATAATAATCGTATAATTATTGTGGATGTTTTTAGCTGTGATTGTTTTTGCTGGATAATGTACTGTTACTTTTTTCGTAATAACTACCTTTAAAGTAGGTCACAATGTTCAAACAATGGGATATAAACACGTATAAAATCCTTCTGTAATAAATGGTTGGTGTCAAGGCTCCGACGTTAAAAAAATATGAAGTGTTTGATATAAAAACCAATTAACCTTGACCTCCGACACAAATCGCATCTTTAATGATATAAATAGGAAAGTATAACTTTGGAGGTAACTTTTACTTGATCAATAGCTGTTATCGTACACTCATACGCCGTTGATCTAATTTATCAGACATTAATTGCTGGATATAGCACAAGTGCTTTAGTGAGATGATCATCATTACTCAGAGAAGTATCAGGTGATTTTCCTATACTCGAGAAAATCATTGATTTTGTTATCGCCTTAAAATATCAGTTGATTTCGCTGCATTAGAGCAAGTCCGTTTATTTGGTTCTATCAAGAACTCATTCATTACTAATCAGGCCTCATTATGACCCGTTGTTGTTCACACTCTTCAGCCATGGTGTGTATCAGCCAGAGGACTCGGCTTGGAGGTTGCCCTTTCAGCGATTTCCGGGTCTGCTATCTGACAAACTAACCACCTCCTAATACAT
>NC_089749.1:24070161-24075161 GCF_040412425.1 Macrobrachium rosenbergii
TAATGTGTAAAATTCCTGAACTTTTTTTTCGCTTTCGCTACGGTAATGAATTTAGTGAATCTAATACATTTGACATTTGCTGTTAGTCCCTGTCCTGGTGTATTCAACTCTTCGCTCGCAGCTGTCACACACACGTATAACTGTAATGACATATAGCAAGTGCTCTCGCATTTTGAAGAAAACCGTTCCTCCTTTCTTTGTGAAAATGGTTGCCTCGTGCGTGTAGAAACATCATTAGAAAACAGGAGTGTTAATGAAATTCCATTGTGGGTGGCAAAAGAGGAATGATATCTTTTTTCACTTGCAGATCCAATGGACGAAAAGAGAAACATTGGATGGGCTAATGTAGTGAGTGGTATCACAAGAGATGCCTGTTTCCCTACGGCGTTAGTGATGACGATGAAGTGGCTTTGTCTTAACCATTCTCATAGAGAACATCGAACAGTAAATGAATGCAAAGAAGTGCAGAATGCAGTAGATGTGAAGAAGGATGAAACTAAGGTGCGAGATAAAGGGATTGCTGAGCGTGATGCTGGAATTGCTGTGCTGCAAATTTTCAAAAAGAGATACGTGAAAAGTTAAGTATACCTTAGTTTAACCAGACCGTGAGCTGATTAACAGCTCTGCTAGGGCTGGCCCGAAGGATTAGACTTATTTTACGTGGCTAAGAACCAATTGGTTACCTAGCAACGAGACCTACAGCTTATTGTGGAATCCGAACCACATTATATCGAGAAATGAGACTCGGCAGATTTGTCCTGGGCCTTAACCTCAATACTGATAATTTTACGATAGTAAATTGAATTATTGGAAGTTGATGTGAGAAATGATAATCCCATGGGAAAGAATGAAAGATAGGAAACTGCTGTGCGGAAGATGGTTGTTCTAATTACGTGGAAAAAAACGCTAAGGAAAATCGCTGACAAGAAAAACAAGTAAAAAATGCGCCGAAGTTTCTTCGGCGCAAGCGAGTTTTCTGTACAGCCGCTACAGCGTATAATCAAGGCAGCCGAAAATAGATCCATCTTTCGGTGGTCTCGGTATAATGCTGTGCGAGCCGGGACCCAAGAAACTTTAACCACGGCCCGGTGGTGGCCCATCCTGTATCGTTGCCAGAAGCACAATTATGGCTAACTTTAACCTTTAATAAAATAAAAACTACTTCGGCTAGAGGGCTGCAATTTAGTATGTTTGATGATTGGAGGGTGGATGATCAACATACCAATTTACAGCCCCCTAGACTTGGTAATTTTTAAGATCTGGGGACGGACAGAATAAAGTGCGGACTGACAGACAAAACCTGCGCAATAGTTGTCTTTTACAGGAAAGTAAAACTGTAAAAGGCTTTTTACCGGTTAGTGCAAAAGAACTTTACAGACCTCAAGTGAAATAAATGAAAAGAAAAGTGAGGACGTTCATGCAACCGAAGAGGTTGTTGTTAATTCGACTACTGGAAGCACAGAGATAATGCTGAGACCAGGGCCAACAGTAGTTTGGTGGATTTTACCCTGACAAAAAGACCGGGGAAACTAAAACCAAAAAATTATAATCTGTAATGTTTGTAGTGAGAAGGACGAGGTGGTTGATGTATATTTACAGAAACTATGACATATAGCCAATCCCTTATTAATGGAGAAGGTAAGAGTGCCGATAAGAAACTGCCATGGGTGGGACAGCCTGTATCAGTCTAAAATGTAATTCTGAAATTTAAAGGCAATTAATAATAATGGCATCCATCCGTAGAACGTCTGCTAAAGCAAATTATGAAATGATCCCTTTAGTAAGTGTTATAAAACACACGGAGATTGCTCATTAACAACAACCCCGATTTGGGATTCAGCTGATAAAATGAGGAAGAAGTTTCATGGTGATGCTGATAAAGTTCTGCTACAATTGGGTACTGATGGCGTACGAGACAGATAAGTGCTTACCAGTTTTTACTGCCAGTGATATTCTCATATTTAGAAGGAATGGAAGTTCAAAATGATAATAGATTTTATTGTTATTAAGCTGCTAACCATTTACTGATATAATGAATTTCGGTTTCCGTCAATTGCATCAACATAGGGCGAATCTGAGAACATGGAAAGCTTTGGGTATCGTTGTACCTAAGATTTGCAGCAAATATTCATTCTGGATACGAATATTAACATCTTGTGGGAAAGAGACCACTGCTTAGAATTGTTGATGATTTAAATCATGTAATTTTGATATTACGTAATTTTGGCAACTTAGAATTAGTTGTTAACTGTGTGGTTCGTCTTTTGATTATTAAGGTTTTCATAGATAATCGGAGGACGTAAAAAATGTCTAAGGGACATGAAGAACGCCCTCTGCGAAGACGGCATGATAACTATGTGCCTGTTGCACTACGGACGGTGAGAGATTGAAAGCAATAAATTCGTATCGTTATTAAGGAGTAAATATTTCGAATAATGGTAGCATGAAAAAAAGAGGTGAGTCAGAGACTGGGCAACAGGATGTGTGCAAACGACTGAAGAAAAACTTAAAGCGTTTATGGAAGCTGAGATTTAAATGCATGAATAGGCTGTTGGGCCAACTTTCCTCCGTGGAAGCGAAGTGTGAGCGCTGAGTGTTATAGAAAGAAGGTGGACGCTGCCGAGATTAACTGTTTACGCAGTATATGCGATAGGATGAGATATGTGAAAATATGTAGAAAAACTAATATGGCTGGATGAAAGAAAGGATAATAGATCTTTTGAAGAGCTTGGTCATGTGGAAAGAATGGACGATGATCGGCTGGTGAAAATATTATACGCTTCGGAAATGTTGGGAGGAAGGAGCTGAAGTATTCATAGAAAAGAGTGGACATACGAGGTGAAAAGAAGTAGTGCAAAGAAGGGTCTTAACTTCTAGGAAGATAAAGAGTGGCTGCAAGATAGAAGAGAAGGGCAGAGTGTGTGTATGGGGGGTTCACCTGATGTTGGTGAGCCCACCGTGCACATATCTGACTGCTAAATGTTGTGGAAACTTTTGCAAAGAGGAAGTTTAAGGGGAAATATATATATATATATATATATATATATATATATATATATATATATATATATATATATATATATATATATATATACTGCTATGTATGTGTGTGTGTGTGTGTGTGTGTGTATAAATATATATATATATATATATATATATATATATATATATATATATATATATATATATATATATATATATATATATAAGTACATGTGTGTTTACATATATCATAAGCAGTATTTAATTCTTCAGAATAACAATTGAAAATAAAGAGTTATAACAGTAAATACCCAGCACTTACAAAGTGAAAGTTTTTGGCAGCAATGCACCTCGTCGTAAATCAGGTCTTATCAGAATTACACTTCCAACTGACTTTTCAACCTCCTCTTTTTCTCTCTGAGTAAAATCATCAGAGGTGGATTGAACAACTCCCTTGGCCTGTTCGTTCGTCTCTCCTGAGAGAGAGAGAGAGAGAGAGAGAGAGAGAGAGAGAGGAGGGAGGGCGGTCTTTTACATAAGAGACAAATATAAAAATAACTGGATAGATAGGTACGGTAGAGATGAAGAGAAGAGTATTGTGGATAAAAGTTGAATTAGGAACTGAGACAAATAAACAGAGAGAGTGTGCGTGTATGTGCCCATAAACATAAAGGGAGAGTAATATGCTTAAAGGAGGTGGAGGAGAGAGAGAGAGTAATATACTTAAAAAAGGAATTATTCCTGGCCACATTAACGAGGAACTGGAGAGAGACAGACAGACAGACAGAGACAGAGAGACTGTACACATGAACAAGAATTAGAAAATGCCCTCATACAGCAAACAGTGACTATGTTTTTCTCCACTAAATCACGTCAGCACATGCATGATGCGGCATGTATGATGTTGTATGTACGATACAGCACGCGTGATTGCAGTATGCATAACTGTATCTCAAAGCCTGCTCAAGAATACGCACACGCATCCATGCATTGCAGTCGTAAGCATTTCTAAGCCTCTTTGCTAGGATTATTTTTTTCTAGCAGTCAGGGTCCCTCAATATTCCAGTGCGGAAGGTATAATCCTCTTTGCTTTATTGGAAAGCTGAATATTCCTTCGGAATAGTGGAATTGTCTTTAAGGAATAACTGGAATATCATTTTAGAAAAGGTGAATTTCCTCTTTGGAACAACTGAAATATTTCGTCAGAATAGTAGAACGGCTTTAATAGCAACTGAGAAAGTTCTCTGACATTATAAAGGAATTTCTCGGAAGATTTAGCACAGTACTTCGGACTAGCTGAATTTTAGCTTTCTGTAAAAGGAAATATTGTGCCGGCTTTGTTTGTCCGTCCGCACGTTGTCTGTCCGCACTTTTTCTGTCCGCCCTCAGATCATAAAAACTACTGAGGCTAGAGGCTGCAAATTGGTGTGTTGATCATCCACCTTCCAATCATTAAACATACCAAATTGCAGCCCTCTAGCCTCAGTATTTTTATTTTATTTAAGGTTAAAGTTAGACATAATCGTCCTTCTGGCAGCAATATAGGATATGCCACCACCTGGCCGTGGTTAAAGTTTCATGGGCCGCGGCTCATACAGCATTATGCCGAGACCACCGAGAGATCTATTTTCGGTGTCCTTGATTATACGCTGTAGCGGCTGTACAGAAAACTCGATTGCGCCGAAGAAACTTCGGCTCATCTTTTACTTGTTTTCTTAAGAATTCACCTGAATAGTTGAATTAAATCTGGAGAATAGTTGAAATCATTTAAAGGAAGAGCTGATAAATATCACAGAGGAGTAGAAATGTTTCTTCATAACTTGATTGTCTCTTAGGATAGTGAAATATTTCTTCAGAACAGCTGAATTATCTTTTAGGAAGAGTGGAAACATTTCTAAAATAGTTAATTTGTCTCTGGTTGATAGCTAAAACGCATAGCTAGGTCCCAGTGATTCTCAAACTGGTGCCACAGACAGTGCCTAGGGGTGCCGCAAGATTGTCATGAATTTTGTCTTGGC
>NC_089749.1:24082661-24132661 GCF_040412425.1 Macrobrachium rosenbergii
CTTCGTTTAGAAAGTTTGTTATGCCTTTATTCGTACGGAAAATAATAATTCCTCTTTAAGGGAAGGAGCAAGTTGATTATGCCTCTAATCATACATTTAAACAATAACTACCTCGTAAGGGTGGGATAGACTCGACGGGTTTTTATTCAGCGATTTTTACATGCAATATTTTGCACGCTGTGATTACTGTTATAAATGCTGTGCTTAGTTTTCCATGACTGGTGTAAATACTAACTGGGATTATGTATTGTTACCTTTTGTGTTTCTTTAATGGGTACGAATATCGTATTAGACGTCCTAGTTCCTCATTGGTCCCGCGTTCGATTCTCCGACCGGCCAATGAAGAATTAGAGGCATTTATTTCTGGTGATAGAAATTCATTTCCCGTTATAATGTGGTTCGGATTCCACAATAAGCTGTAGGTCCCGTTGCTAGGTAACCAGTTGTTTCTTAGCCACGTGAAATAAACCTAATCCTTCGGGCCAGCCCTAGGAGAGCTGTTAATCAGCTCAGTGGTATGGTTAAACTAAGGTATACTTAGATCAGTCCTGATACTGACAGCAAAGACAATTAACACTAAATACAGAGCGTCAGTGGTAAGATAAATTGTCCAGAGTCTCAGGCTGAGAATTTCTTCGTTAGAAGATTAAATGAGTCGAAACTTAGAACTTTGATCCTTTCTGTGTTTCCTTATGCTTCCAATCGTGCAATTAGCATGTAATTAGAGACTCCTTTTAGAATAGAACACTATTAGAACACATTTGCTTTTCGAAGGATAGACAGCAGTTGGACAGTATTATATAGAATGGACCCTATAGGGGGATAGTGCCGTCAGTGCACCTCCTACGGTGTACTGTAGGCATTACATGAGGTTCTTTGCAGCGTCCCTTCGGCCCCTAGCTGCCACCTCTTTCATTCCTTTTACTGTACCTCCGTTCATATTCCCTCTCTTCCATTTTACTTTCCACCCTCTCCTAACAATAACTGTTAGGAGCAACTGCTAGGTTTTCCTTCTGTTACACCTTTCTACCTTTTTGCTATCAATTCCTGTTTTAGTGCTGAATGACCTCATAGGTCCCAGTACTTTGCCTATGGCCTAAATTCTGTATTCTGTTCTTTTCTACATCAAATGGAGTGTTGCACCGGAAACAAATGATAGAATTACTCCACTTACATCCTTCTCATCATCCAGTCTTGGCCGAATGTCTGGTTCGGGTTGTATCTTAACAAACTGATAAAAGCGGACATTTCTCTTATCTGACTCGATGGACTCTGTGAAAATACCGAAGGGTTAAAACAACCCAAACTGCCAAGCACATGAAAGGCAAAACACGAGACTCTGGAGCTAAGTGGAAGCGCGAATTGAGACCAAGGTTTGGGAAAACTTCGCCCAGTCTCGAGACCTGAAATATTCCAGGTTCGGGCGCTTTGATATTTCAGGAAAAGTCCATATCCCATCCTGCTGGAACGGTGTAAGCGGTGCTGAGTATGTCTGTCCTGTTCCAGTGCTTTAAGTACGATTCCAGGCCAATTTTCATTCAATATGGGCGAGCAATTTGCAAGGCTTTTAAGTCTGATTTGAGACCGATTGGATACCTGTTCGTAAAGCAATGTTCGCTGATGGATGAGTTCCTATCGTTCAGTATTTTTGCTCTCTCAGTTCAAACAGACTTATTCAAATATGACGGACTGGCGAGCTCAATGGATTAATGTTTTGAAATTCAAATAACTGTGCAATTGATTTACCGAAAAAGACATCCTAGTCTTTTTGGGATTTAGCGAGAGAGAGAGAGAGAGAGTAAACTGCTTCAACGAAAGTTTTCGAATGCAAAGGTAATGATTTATGATAGTTTGTGGGTAGGAAAATTTGTTTCAAGCAACGTCAGAGAAATTGTGCTTTGATGTAAGGTTTCGAATGCAAAAATATTTATGTCAGTTTTTCTAAGAAGAAATACCAACGATTTTAGAGTTAATATATCTGTTTCATGCGAAGATCACGTTGTTTAGTGGCATTAACGTGGTTAATACTTTTATTAGATGTTTAGTACAATAACCTTTCTCACTTCTTACGAAAAGGTATTGGAGTTTCTTTTATTTTCAGATACTGTAAAATCGCTTGAAGGTTAGTTACAGATTCATTCATAAAAATACATTGCTACATTCTTTTATATACGGAACTATACGGCCTTAACATCTGTTCTTGATGAAAAGAAGTCTCTTCTATTTTACTTTATCTGCCACATTATTGTCATTACAAAAGAAAGCATTTATAGTATGGGGCGCCATTGCCATCTCACTTAATGGCTTTTAAGTTAATGTCTTATTATTTAATTCGTATATTTGCTTAAGATAAAGAAATGCGCTTCCTGTATTTTAAACATTTAAGTTTATCTATTAATGGCAGATGGAACGAATAATCACGTATCTTTTATGATTACTTTAGTCCCGAAAGAAAAGAGGAAAAAGATATGATGATGTCAATATCATCAATGATCGGCTTAGAACAACGATGAGTTAAAATTTTCAGCTCTCTAAGGAACTCATGGGTATTTCTTAAGGTTCAATGTTATTCCACCGATACGACTCTGTTCCAAAATGTAATTATTATCATCATCATTATCATCGCATCCAAAATCAGCATTCCTCTTTGTATTTTGGAGCTCCTGCAATGTCTTCTCACTCAGTCCATGGGTGTCCGATTTATTTGTTAATTGCAGTTTATGATTTTCCTTAATAATTGTTTTTGGTGTCCCACTGTTGCGGAATATGTTTCTTTTCTTCCAAAAGAATCACATTTTTTTTATTCATTAGGCCATTCACTGAACAGGCTCTGCTACAGATATGTATTTGATTTTTATTCTACGTGTAACATCGACTAAACAGCCTTTTAACCTGAAACCATTTAGACTTGGAGTGACGGAAAATGGGTCATCTTTTTTCACATAATTCGTCGAAACTAAAGCAGGTAAACAGCAAAACAATGTTGAATATTGCCTTTAGTCAACAGCAATGTTGTGATGGGAGTCATTTTGGTCTAGAATCTTATTCTGAAGTTTGGGAATTACAATTTTATTGAACTACGCTGAAGCCCCACTTCACTCAACGTTGACCTTCGAGCTATGAGTCCAACCATTCTAAATTTAAACTCGAATGTAAAAGGATTCAAGACTTTATCGAAAAAATTCTGCACTGCATTTCATAGCTTCATCTGACCCTTATTACGATTTTTCCATTACAACCAAAGCGAGAAAGCCTCGGGGATTTTCGGTTTTGAAGTCGAATACAATTTTGTGTCAGACTTAACGTCACTCCGTCGTTCTGAGTGTTATTGCATTTAAGGCTCTGACTGCTCTCACTTTTATTGGAAGTTGTCGGTCAGGTGTATTAACCTCAGATATTTGCTTGCTTCCATTTCTCTGTTCTTGACAGCCGGTCTGCGGAAAAGCCCATTACGGTCTCAAAGAATGTGTCTTTTGTTACGGAGAACAGAGGCATTAAATGCTCAGCACGACAGTTTTAAACAATAGGACAAGTTTGCTTTGAGCGCCGACTTTATTTACGCTGTTTGGCGTAACCAGTATCAATGTTTTTAACTGGGGAAATGAGACATTTCAATTCTGTTTTCACTCATTCATTCCCCTGACCGTTATGATAAATTTTAAGAATAAGAGGGATTATCAGTTATCTCTAGTGGGCCCATTACATCATTACTTTCTTATCTTAGTGTCAGGACGATGAAAAACCAACATTAATTTTCCATCCAAAAAAACCAGCAAAATATACAATAAGAGAATTTTAATTTCCCTATGGACGGTGCCCTGCATTCTTTTCAGAAAACTATCCGTTTTATTACGAACTTGCATTTCTATTTTGCAACCTCTTGTACATGGCTCTGGCAAATAACTCCTGTCCTTTATCAGAATACCTTGACGTGGAAGCAGTCGAGTCTTGTTCGGTTGGATTGCGTTTTTAATTTGTCGAAGGGGCAAGGCATCTCCCTTTAATTCAAGTCGTTCAGTGTCCTTTGTTATAACGCGTGATTATACTGGGGATATTTGTTAATAGTATTGAAAGGATTTTAAATCTTTTAATTGAAAGGAACATGAACACTCACTATATATATATACAGTATATATATATATATATATATATATATATATATATATATATATATATATATATATATATATATATATATATATATATATATATATATATATATAATGTGTGCTTGTATGTGTGTTTGTGCGAGCGTGCGTGTCCATGTGTACGTTCATATAGAAAGAACTCACGAGTGGAATACGGGATAAAAATTTAGATAAAAAAAATAAATAAACCTATGCACTAAGGTGCTAGGTGCACTTACATCATATATCAATAACCAACGGGATATAAAATTGTTTTAGTTTGGCCAACAAACATACCAAGCAAGAAACAATGACACCCAATTTCGACCAAAAGCTGCGTAAATCCTCCAACTCCCCCACTAAAATCTACAAATTACCGACCTGCTTTTAAAGTCAAACGCAGATTGCTTCAGGTGAGCAAAAATCATTGGAACGTATTGTAATATAATAGACTTTCAACAAAGGTCGAAAGGGACTGGACTTGATAGTGTACTACACTGAAGGTCCTAAGCGCTGCTGACCTCTTCTAGAGATCAAACTTAGCCAGACAGGTTGATCGTGTCATTCCCTATAGAGTAACCGTGTTATTCCCTATAGATTAATCGTGTCATTTCCTAACATATTAATCGTGTCATTCCCTGACAGATTAATCGTGTCATTCCTCAACATCATGTTTAATGATTATGGAGATTAATATGTATTTGATGTTATTCACTGAACGACGTTGCATGTTGGAGTTTTAAGGTAAAAAGCTTCAGTTGATTATAATCACTCTGAAGGCTTAATACTTGGATGTATCACATTCAGAATAGACGGTTAAAAAGATGCCATATATCCTCTAACTATAATATTTACCTGTAATGTTACAATCAAAGACTGAGGCATGATATGTGTTATTAATAGAATAACAAATAGTAATTTTTATCTTTTACATAATAATTACAGTAAAGGACAAAAGGTGAAATATATCTTGTCTCCTTTGAAGAGAGAGAGAGAGAGGGGAGCTCGTGTCAACCTGAGCTAGATAAAGGTGTGATTAATTTTACAAATTAAATTACCATTTGAAAATTTTTATGATTATATTTTTTACTTGTTTGCATATAACAAAGTTTTATAAACAAAGTTTTGTCATTGTTTTCAACCTAACACACGAGTACTTTTAGTAAATAAGCTTTCTTCATTTTTCAGCTACGTAGAAGCTCCGTTTGTAAGTCAACACTATTAATAATAACCATAACAATATAATTATTTTTTGCAGTTAGCCGGGACAGCAACGTTGGTTCAGTGGCGTAGTAAGGTTATAAACATACCCTCGTAGAAAGGTAAGCGTCCTAACCAACTGGTTCTTAGCCACGTAAAATAAGTCTAATTCTTCGGGCCAGCCCTCTCTAGGAGAGCTGTTAATCAGCCCAGTGGTCTGGTTAAACTAAGGTATACTTAATTTTTTCCTTTTGTTAAAAATTATGTACTAATGCTTCGAAAAAAAAAAAAAACAGGCAAATAACTGATCCAGTGAAGGACGATTTAACTCTACTGGTATGAGGAATACCTCGTCCAGTCGTTCCAGCTGTGGTGTGAAAATTACCCGGTCGAGGTGCTCCAGCTGTGAGTGGAGATTACCTCTTCCAGGGCTTCCTGCTGTGGCCTTTCCCACTATGGCTTGAGGATTACCTCGCCTTAGCCTCTCCTCTCTGTTGTGAGGATTATCTCAAAGCAGCTCTCCCGCTCTTGGGTGAGGATAACCTCGTCGAGGCCTTCTCGCTTTTGGGTGATGACTGCCTCGCAGAGGCTCTCCCATTCTTGGGTGATGGTCATGTCGTCGAAGCTCTAGTTTTCTGAGGTGATAATTAGCGCGCATTTTGGGACTTTCAATAGGTGGACGGATGTATGTCGAATAGAATTTGTATATTGGAAACACATGATAAAATCATACCTTTTATACCTTTCAAAGCATCCAATCTCGGCAGAAATTCTGCCTTGGTTGTATCATAACAAATTGATAGAAACGGAAATTTCTAAAATCTGGCTTGATGGACTCTGTGAAAATACCAGAGTAAAAAAAAAGGCCAGGTGCTAAACACGAGAAAGGCAAAACACGGGACGCGGAGGCCAAGTGGAAAGGCGAATTGAAATCAAAGTTTGGAAAAACTACGTCCAGCCACGAGAACTGAAATATTCAAGGTTGACCTCTTTAATATTCCAGGAAACGTCCATATCCTATGGAAGCGATATTCACTATTTCTGTTCTTTTTCAATGCTGTCGGTACGATTTCAGGCCAATTTTCGTGCAATATATCTGAGTCAATTCTGGGGTTTTTAAATCTGATTTGAGACCGATTGGAAGTCTGTTCAAAAAGCAATATTCGCTGATGGACGATTTACTATCGTTCAGTATTTTCACTCTTAGTTCAAACAGACTTATTCAAATATGACAGACTGGCGAGCTCAATGGATTAATGCCTTTAAATTCAAATAACTTGTTTTCAATTGATTTATCAAAAGAGACACCCTAGTCCTGTTGGGATTTAGCAAGAAATTTAGGGCGAGCGAGAGAGAGAGAGAGAGAGAGAGAGAGAGAGAGAGAGAGAGAGAGAGAGAGTAAACTGCTTCAACAAAACTTTTCGAATACAAAGGTAATAACCTATGATAGTTTGTAAGCAGGAAAATTTCGTTATAGCAGTTTTAAAGAAGCCTCATATCTTTGGTGAGATTAATTTGTTGTAAGGTTTCGAATACAAATATATTTATGCCAGTTTATCTAAAAATAGATACAAGCAATTTTAGAGAAGTTTTTATATATCTCAAGTCTTGATTATTCATGTGAAGTTCACGTTGTTTAGTGGTTAATGTGATTAATACTTTAAATGTTGTTTAGTGGTTAATGAGATTGATACTTTTCTTAGATGTTGTTTAGTGGTTAATGTGATTAGTACTTTTATCAGATGTTGTTTAGTTGTTAATGTGGTTAATACTTTTATCAGATGTTGTTTAGTGGTTAATGTGATTAATACTTTTATTAGATGTTGTTTAGTGGATAATGTGATTAATACTTTTATTAGATGTTGTTTAGTGGTTAATGTGATTAATACTTTTATTAGATGTATAACACAATAGCCTTTCTTTCTTCACACAAAAAAAGTTATTTTTCTTGACTTTTCAAACAATATCGCTGAAGGTTAGTTGCAATGTTAAAGAATACCTTAGTTTAACCAGACCACTGAGCTGATTAACAGCTCTCCTAGGGCTGGTTACCTAGCAACGGGACCTACAGCTTATTGTGGAATCCGAACCACATTATACCGAGAAATGAATTTCTATCACCAGACATAAATTCCTCTAATTCTTCATTGGCCGGCCGGAGAATCGAACGCTGGCCTAGGAGAGTGCTAGCCGAGTACGATATCGATCCATCCAATGAGGAACTAGGTTATTTACAGATTCATTCATATAAATACATTACTACATTCTGTTCATATAGAACTATTCGGCCTTAACATCTAATCTTGATTTAAAAAAAAGTATTTTCCATTTTACTTTTTATGACACATTATTGTCAATATAAAAGAAAGAGTTTATAGCTAAGGGAACCATTGCCTTCTCAACTAATGGCTTTGATAATTAATACCTTATTATTTAATTCATGTGTTTGCTTAAGATAAAAAATGGGAATCCTGTTTTAAACATCTGAGGTCTTTGATTAATGGCAGATAGAGCGAATAATCAGGTACCTTTTATATCTATTAGTCCTGAAAGAAAAGAGGAAAAAGATATGATGATGTGAATATTATCACTGACCGGCTTAAACGATAAGTTAGAATTTTCAGATCCCTAAGGAACTCATAGGTAGGCTATTTCTCCAGATTCAAAGTTAATCCATCGATAAGACTCTTTGTTCCAAAATGTAATTATTATCATCTTCATTATCATTGTACCAATAATCATCATTCCCGTTTATTTTTGGAAGCACTAGTATCGGCTCTCACCTCCTCCATGGAAAAGAGCTGGGGCCTAATTTATTTGTCAGTTGCAGTGTATAATTGTTTTCCATGTGTCACACTGTTATCGAATATTCTTCTTTATTTTCTTCTGAAGGAATGACGTTTTGTGATTCATTAGAGCATTTATTGAACAGACTTTGTCATAGACGTGTTTTTTTTTTTTTTCACAGATAACATAGTGTAAACAGCCTTTTAAACTTCAATCATTCAGACTTGGATTCAGAAAAAAATTGGTCATTTTTTTCACATAATTCCTGAAACTAAAAAAAAGGCAAATGGCAAAACGATGTTGAATGTTGCCTTTAGTCAACAGCAATGTTATGATGGAAGTCATTTTGGTCTAGAATCCTATGTAAAAGCTTAGGAATTACACCTTTATTGAATTTCGTTGAATCCACCCTTCAGTCAACAATGACCTTCGACCTATGAGTCCAACTGTTCTAAAATCAAACTAGAAAACATAGGATTCAAGACTTTATCGAACATTATTTTTGTGCTGCATTTCATAGCTTCATCTGACCCTCATTACGATTTTTCCATTACAACCAAAGCGAGAAAGTCTCCGGGATTTTCGATTTTGAAGTCGAATAAAATGTTGTGTCAGGTTTAATGCACTCCGTCTTTCTGAGAGTCATTGTATTTAAGCCTCTGACTGCTCTCACTTTTATTGGAAGATGTCGGCCAGGTATTAACCTCAGATATTTGCCTGCTTCCATTTCTCTGTTCTTGGGAGCTGGTCTGCGGAAAAGTCCATTTCGTTCTTAAAGAATATCGCTTTCAGTATCAAGAATAGAGGCGTTAAATGCTCAGTACGAAACAGATTTTATAATAAGATGAGTTTGCATTTTTTGTTTAATTTTTTTGGTGTGCTCAAGGTCTACGTTTTAAATTGGGAAATGAGACATTTATTCTGTTCTGACTCTCATTCTTTCCCCTAATGGTTATAAATATGGAGAACAAGAGGAATAGTGAATTATGTCAAATGGAACCATCAAGTCAAGACGAAGAAAAATCAACAGCAATTTCCCATTTACAAAATCCGGTAAAATATTACGAAAGGCGAATCTTAATTTTCCCTGTGAACGGCGTCCAACATTTCGTTGTAGAAAGCTCCCCGTTTTATTACAAGCTTGCATTTCTGTATTGTAACCTCTTGTGCATGGTTCTGGCAAATAACTCCAGTCCTTTATATTTGTTTTCTGAAAACTTCAACGTGGAAGCCGCCTCTTCTTATTCGGCTGAATTTCGGTTTTAATTTGTATAAAGGGCAAGACGTTTCCCTTTAATACAAGTCGTCTATGTCCTGTGCTACAACGTGCAATTATATTCTTGATATTTGTTTTCAGTATTGAAAGGATTTTACTGCTCAGTTGCTGGAATGGAACATGTACAAGACGGCGTCTTATTACCCAAATGAAACATACACACTCGTGATCTTTCACTAAAGACACTTAAAAACTTATATATATATATATATATATATATATATATATATATATATATATATATATATATATATATATATATATATATATATATATATATATATATATATATATATATATATATATATATATATATATATATATATATATATATATATATATTGTGTGTGTGTGTGTGTGTGTGTGTGTGTGGGCTTGCACGTATGAATGTGTTTGTGCGTTTATGCAGAAAGGATTAACGAGAGAAATATCTGGTAAAAATTTAGGTAAAGTAAAAAAAAACAATGATAATAATAAACACACGATGGTACTCGATTCGCTCGGGTCAAAAATATTACCAAACAGTGGAGTCTCGCATGATTCCGATTTGGGCAACAAACATCGAGCCAGAAACAATTAAGCCAAATTCAGCTAAAAGCTACGTAAATCCTCCAACTCCACCACTAAAATCGACAAATTACTAACCTGCTTTCAGCCAAGCACAGATTGCTTCTGGTGAATAACACTCATTGAAATCCAATACAATATACTTTCAACAAAGGTCGAAAGGGACTGGCCTTTATACTGTACTAAGCTGGAGTTCTGAAGTGGTGCTGAAATACTGTCGTATTCAAACTCTCGTTCCACATATCACAGTAATTACAAGTTAATCTATATTTGACGTTATTCACTGAGAGACTTTTATGTTGGACTTTTGAGGTGATTACAACATTTTCATTTGACTGTAATCACAATGACTGATTGATATTGTGATGCGTCACATTTGGAGTATGGTTAAATATATACCATATTTCTTCTAACTATAATACAGGTATATTTGTTCATATTACAATGAAAGATTGAGGCTTGTTACGTATCGTTGATACCTTAACAAAAGAATATATTGCATTATTTATTTATCATATGATAATAAAAGTACAATAAGTGTGATATATATGTCATGCTAGTAAGTGAACAAAAACTGCTCTATATCTTTTATGTAATAACAAAAGAACTCTAGGGGGTTACATACAATAAAAGAAGAATATGAGCTAGATGGCGGTATACATAATTAGTTACAAAATACATTACCAGTTGAAAAATTTTTATTGATATTTTGCCTTGTTTGTATTTATCTGGCATTTTTGCTTTGTAATCTAGCATACACGTGAAATTATAAACAAAACTTTCGAAACTTTTTGCAACTAAATACAAGGGTTCTTGTATGAATCGGTCGTTCACATTTTTCAACTTTGTAGAAGTTTTTTTTTGTAAGTGGATAATATTAACAATAATTATAACGACATCATTTTTCTTTGCAGTTACCGGGACAGCTATGTTAATTCAACGGTCGTATCAAGGCTATAAATATACTCCCGTGGAAAGGTAAGCCTGATTTTCTCTGTGTTATAGATTAAGTATAAATGCTTCAGCAAAAGAAAAACATTTCTGATCTAATGATGAACTATTTCACTCCACTGGGGTGTCGGTTACCTCGTCGAGGCCTTCCCACTTTGGGGTGGGGGTTATCCCATCCAGGCCTTTTCGCAGTTGCCTGAGGATTACCTTGTCCAGGCCGCGTGGCTGTGGGGTGTTGTTAGGATTACTTCTTCGTGGCCTTCCTGCTGTGGGGGAAGGAAGAATGATCTCGTCGAGGCCCTTTTCGGCAGTGAGATTTCATTCTGGGGATTGTGGTTCCTCCCCTCCATTGTGAGGATTACCTCGCTGAAGCCTCCTACTCATGGTTACACTACTACCTCTTCGAGGTCCTCCCGTTCATGGATTAAGAGCACCTCGTCGAGGTCCTCTTGCCTTCATGTGATGATTACCTCGTCGAGGCCCTATTGCCTGTATGTGATGACTACTTCGTCGAGGCCATCTTGCCGTTGTGTGATGACTACCTCGTCGAGGCCCTCTTGCTTTTATGTGATGATTACCCCACTTTGTTACTAGGTAGCACTGTCTCTCACGTCCGTTTCTCTTTTTCTCTTTTCTTCTTCCTCTGTTACCCCTTCGGCAACAACTCAACAATTAATCAACAACTTGGTCGAGTATGCCCGGGGCATACTTGATTTCTCAGGGACCCGAATATACCCTTCATCTGTTTGGCCATTTATTTGCTACTATTGAAACGAGAAGACCTGGCAGAGAGAGAGAGAGAGAGAGCGCACTAAAGTATCTAACAGGTTATGTTCCACAATACATATCTTATAATTTTTCAGCATACACTAACAGCAGCGTCTTCCCATTTGTTTATGATAAAAGCAAAGAGCAATTAATATACGTGATCAGATGGGAGCGATTACTCCTGTCAGTTTTCTTTTTATTTATTTATTTAATTTTTTTTAGCTGGCAGTAAATATTCACAGTCGATATCACTGAACCATACGTGATTGGCTAAAGCATAGTAAGCTCACAACTCATCGTTGGCCAATCAGAAGCAAGATAAAGGCTTCAGTTTATTGGCATGTCAAGAATCAAGATTATTCAGGTATACTTCGTTGGTGGCCGGTACTAAAGTCACAGGAAAATAAAGTCACAGAAAAAAGTCACGATTTTGGCTAGGAAAAAAGTCACAGGAAAAAAGTCACATTAATTTATGGTGGCTGGTAATAAAGTCACAGGGAAAAATTCACAATATATATTGGGGGTCATTATCTCTATGATATTTACAGTCTTTTGTTTATGCTTTGACGGTAATTCCCAACGGGCTTGTACTAAACACGCCGCAAAGGCGGACACATACCGGGCTGAAACCCTTGGGAGTCACTATCTAGGCAAGATTAATACGACTATTTTTCCTGTGTCTTTTTTTCCCGTGACTTTTTTTCTGTGACTTTTTTTCTGTGACTTTTTTACCTGTGACTTTTTTTTTACCTGGGTTAACTTCGTTAACAATGTGCGTACTCAGGATTTTGTTAAATTAAAATTCTTCGTGTATGTAAATGTCTTAGACCCCGTAGAGTTGCATAAAACTTCCTTTGCAAGTTGATTTTGGATTCCTGTTTTCAACATGTAACTTGGGCGCATTCAGAGATTCAGCAATATTATGAAACCAATTTAAGGTAGTGTTAAAGCTACTTATATGCCGAAAAGTCGACATAATAATATAATAATGGCTTTATACTTCTCTAATATCAAGCACGCTATGGACACTTGAGAATTCTAGTAATATTGTCAAGATACGCCCTTAATAATAATAATAATAATAATAATAATAATAATAATAATAATAATAATAATAATAATAATAATAATAATAATAATAATAACGTTTTTGATGCGTCTACCATCACGAAATCTGTGAGCAGGTTTATACTTGCTTGTCCTTGGGAACAGAGAATTCTAACCATATAATCTAAATGCGGGGTCAGATAATAGCAATAATCATATTTTAGTAGTAATAACAATTATAATAATAAAAACGAAGCTTTTAAAGCGTCTCAAATCAGGCAAGCCATGAGCACCACCCTATTTGCAGGTCATGAAAAAACTCAACGACCATTAGCTTCATCTGCATTCTTTTCATCCCTTGTCAGAAAACCCATCATTAGCATAATCTCCCTTCCGTTCTTTCTTACCTCACCCCCCCCCCCTTTTTTTCTTATCCCATCCTCTCCCTGGGCTTGACGACGGCTCATGAATACCAAAGAGGGAAGGACGAGGTAGGGGGAGGGGGGAGAGGAAGGGGGAGAGAAAAAGAGAGGAGTGGGGGGCGGAATTTGGCAGAAGAGGAGGGAGGGGTGTGGTAATAGGGCCCTCATTCTCTAGGGGAGAGTAAAATCCGGAGCCGAGATCAGGTGTTTAAGGGATAATATCATATCAAACTTCGGGGGAAAACCGCAGCAAAAATACCCTCAGCTTCTCCCGCAGGGAATTCCCCCGTTGGGTCCAGCCGTTGCAAAGTTTGTTTGATGTGGGATAAATGTTCCTTCGGCATTTTCGGATTCCCCCGGATCTCTTGCCATTTTAGATTCCTCATATTTCTCGTCCATTAATTCCCCAACCACCCCCTTTTTTTGCATTTTAATTTATTATCATTTGATTTTATTGGGAATTCCTCTTTCAGATTTTCAGCCTTCGTGGACTTTTGACGTAAAATTTGTATGTTATAATTTCGAACATTTTTTTTTTCAATTTTCTTCTCATTTTCATGTCTTGTTGCGCGTATTAGTAGGTCCAAATCAAAAGGTCAACTGTAGGCTTCTTATTCCTTGCACTTTTTATCTTCACTGAAGAAGGGTCCGTTCCTGCGTAAGGCTGACTTTGTCTATGTCAGCCAATTGCCTTCATATGATAACTTATTTCACCCCTCCTCTTTCATAGCTTTAGCCTCTCTCTCTCTCTCTCTCTCTCTCTCTCTCTCTCTCTCTCTCTCTCTCTCTCTCTCTCTCTCTCTCTCTCTCTCTCTCAAGATTACAATTCAGTACCAAAGCTAATTACACCATTTGGAGTCCCGTCAAGTTCTTGTGATATCTAAATCATATCTTGGCCCCCTTAATTAAAGTGTCATTTCTCGGGGGGAAATAACTCAAAAGACGAAGAAGAAAGTTTCTAGAATGGAAAGGAATGCAATTAGCCCTCCCACACGAGCGGAATGACTTTAGAGTGTGTGAAGGAACTGAGTGAGAAACTGCTGAACGCTCTAAATAGGTTGTTTTGCGGATGACCCTTGTCTTGTCAGCACTAGGTGATTTAAGAGTTCTTCTTTCCTATTATCTTCATAAATATGCATAGGTTGCTAATAGTCACTAAACATGCACTGGGGGCTCACACCATATCTTTCAAATGTAATGGTGTTGAGATGCATAAGGAGAGAGAGAGAGAGAGAGAGAGAGAGAGAGAGAGAGAGATGCTCTCCGTTATGCATACAAATGTTATACATAAATTGGTGAATAGCCACCAAATCGACGATTTGGTGCAGAAACAAAGTAATATTCGTCAGGTTTTAATAAGAAATAACACAAAAAATAAAAGAAATTGATTAGTTCAAGGTTAACAGGCTTTGTACCAGCACGGGCCATTGCCCTAAGATGACCAGGATGTATGGAAAGTGTCGAAGGGTAAAGCCAACTGATGTGGACCTTTGGACACTGCTGAACCAGCAGATATGAAATAAACGATAACAATACTAATCGAAAGTTATGACTGTGATTAAGAAAAGCTGAACAAAAGGAGCAAAGGCAGTATATAGCCTTGGGGTGTAATCCCTCACTAGAATTATTTTCATATGCTTACCGTATATGTTGAAGATTCAGCCTTAGTTGTGGCAATATTATCTTCCGTCTTTCTTGAAACGTGTCTATGGCTTTACTGGATTCCCAATTACATTAGCTTTAATACTTTCCACCATATCGTCTCTTAGTTAAATCTTAAAATCTAGGTCCAGGTATTCTTATGCAGCTCTTGAGGTCTTGAACTGGTTAATTGTATTTCATAGTAATTCCATTTCCAACTGAGAAACCGCATTTGATGAAACTTTAGCCTGAGTAAAGTTTTGGATCATTCAAAAACTCTAAACATAAGACAGGAATAGCGTTCCAGGATAATTCAGAGAAGGAAGAACAGGATATTAATCCCTGGATCATTTAAGAAAATGGAAATTAATTTCTGGGTCATCAAAAAAAAAAAAAAGGTAAATAAAACATGAAATACGTTGCTGAATCTTCCCAAAACGAATCAATCAGACAGAAATAAATTCCTTGATCACTGAATAAAAAAATAAAAAATAAAATAAGATAATAAATAAAATTCAACCACAGCGTAATCCAAGGCTATTCAGCTGAGCGAAATCGTATTGTCATTAAGGTGATCTTTGAAAACCGGAAGAGAAAAAGCTAATGCCATTCCAAATAGGTTTCAGCAGGATTCCTCGTTCTCTTTGTATGGTGAAATAACAGTATGTAAAAACGCCTTTCAGATTATACACATTATCCAACCTATTAAACTAAAGTAAATAAAATAAAAAAAATTACATGAGGTGGATGGCATATTACATATTTCTTCAGATTGCGAGAATATTTCACTCTGTTGCGGTATGAATTAATTTTCCCTTGAGGAGTAAAATACCAGAGTAGTTTTTTATTTAATTAAGCGTGTAGCCAGGGGAATTTAAGTCATTAAGCTCGCTGTGAAAGCTTCCACGAAATTGATTGCATTAAAAAAAAAGGAGGTAAAAAAGGGAAGTATGTTAAGTTATTAACAAATTTAAATCTCGATAAAGAAATAAGGACAATGTATAAATAACAAGAAAAAATATAACGAATTTATTGAAATAAGTTTATCGAAATTAAAACGGTAAGTAAATTAATATCCGATGGTAATTAAAACTATTAATGGAAAATATTCAGAGACTTCAAGGCACTGTAATAATATTTCATTAACTTGGAAACGTCATCGTCCATGACACCGGATAGAAGGATTTCCACAGCTCTGTGGTGAGAGGGAAGTAAGGAACGGGCTTTTGCTGATGCTCAATACACTTTCGATATATACCCGAAAAGAGAGAACAGGTTCAATTTAATGGTTCAAATACTCTTTGATAAAAGAAGTAGAAAGTAAGTATCGTGAAGTAGAGAGAGAGAGAGAGAGAGAGAGAGAGAGAGAGAGAGAGAGAGAGAGAGAGAGAGAGAGAGAGATTTGGCCTTATGTCAAAACGATCCCTAGTCCGCATAAGGTTAACATGAGCGATGAAGCCTTAAAGGGAATATGGAGCCTGTTGTGGACCTCTGAATCTTTACCAAAGGTAATAATTATCCATAACCATTCCCATAGGCATCTCAAAAAAAAAAAAATTGGTTCCTGGGTCACCGATAAAATTAAATGATGAACCACGCCGAATCTTTCCAAAGCCTAATAATTTAAGCAGACACAGTCCATTGATCACTAGATAAAAAAGACCAAATTAAAGACAAGTAATGAGCAAAATTCAAACGCAATGTAATTCAAGATTATTCAACTGAGGGAAATCGTGTCGCCATTACCTTTTTAAAAAACAAGAAGGAAAAAAGCAAATACCATTCCAAAACTGGTTTCATTAGATTTAATTGTTCTCTTTGCATGTTGAAATTACTGCGGGCAAAACGCCTTTCAGATTGTACTCATTATCCAAGCTATTAGGCCAAATAAGAGTAAAAAAGAAATTACATGAGCTGCACGCATATCATATATTGCTTCGGATTTCCAGAATATTTTACGCCGTTGCGGAATGAATTAATTTTTCTTGGGAAGTAAAATACCAGAGTGGCCTTTGTTTTAATTAAGCTTGTAGCCAGAGGAATTTTAGTCATTAAACTCGCTGTGTAAGCTGCCACGAAATTGATTGCATTAAAAAAAAAGTAGGTGATAAAGAGAAATGTATTAAGTCATTAATAAAGTGTTAATCGCGAATATTTGTATATTCAGCTACTTATTTCTATAAATAAGTAGCTGAATTTACAAATAGCAAGAAAAATTTTTGGGGAAAAAATATTGACAAGCTTCAAGCTATTGTTATACCATCTCAAAAACTTAAAAGATTCATCCAGGCCACCATATAGAAACGGGATATTATGCATGCTAAATACATGTGATACATCTTTGAAGAGAGACAGCAGCTTCAATTTTTACGGGTAAATTATTCTTTAAACGTTGAAGCACAAATTAGGTTCCGAGGCTTTCCAGTGGAGAAAGGCATATATTAAACCGACCTTATCCCAGCCCTATCCCTCGTCGGAATGTGGACAATAAAAATGATAAAGTGTTTGAGGGAAACGGGAATTGTTATGGACATCTGAGCCCTGCCAACCAACTAATTTGTAAATAACCATCATGCAATGCACCATTAATCCCTCAACGTTGATTCGACTACTTGAATATACGGGCGTTCACGCAACAACTCCAACGTGCAATGGTCCCCTCGATTGAGATTGCACGGCCAAATCGTTTTCTGGCTTTGCTTAAATGCGTTTTATATCGGGAATCGTTTCAATACGTCCCGCGGAATGAGCGCTACTCCCCAAAAGCAATTTATGTTTGGCTAAAAGCAGAGCGGTAATTTGTCGCTGGGAGTGGCAGCGTTAGAGGTTTGACGTAGCTTTTAGTTGGATTCAACTTAAATGATTTTGTTTTTCGCTGTGCTTTTGCTTGTTACGAATTCGGGAGCTGTTTTGCTTTCGTTTGATATGTGTATGCTCCGGTGTGTGGGGGTGTTCGTCCTTACAAGAAATGGAGCAATTAACCCATTCCAAAATGACTCTCTGTAATATGGAAGGTTTACAGTTTCTAGAGATATCCTCTAGAGGTACACACACACACACACACACACACACACACACACACACACACACACACACACACACACATATATATATATATATATATATATATATATATATATATATATATATATATATATATATATATATATATATATATATATACTGTATATAGAAGAGTTTACAGGAAAGCTTTTGCTTGTTTTTCAAGACATGATCACAGTGACAACTCTAACTGTGATTATGTCTTGACAAATAGACGAGGAAGATTGGTGTCTTCGAATTTTCCTTTCAGCTTTCTTTTTGAGTGCTTGTATATAATTATATGCCAGGGGACCATTGTGATATTGCATATATATATATATATATATATATATATATATATATATATATATATATATATATATATATATATACATATATATATATATATATATATATATATATATATATATATATATATATATGTATGTATATATATATATATATATATATATATATATATATATATATATATATATATATATATATATATATATATATATATATATATATATATATTACGTATCTGGAGACACGATGGAGTTTACTTTACTGTGATTAATAGGACCTTGCAATGAATCCTCGAAATACCATAAACAGAGAGAAAAAAAAAGTAAATAATCAATGGTAGGTGGCCAAGTGAGAAATCTGCTTCTTGAAACTTACTTTATTTACAAGCACCTTGGTAAATCAAGGGTGACAGATCTCACTAAAATGTGAATGTACAATAAATCACTAACTTGGAAATTAGTATATTAAGTAATTCCAAGGTGTACATAAATGGACCATGTATAAGAGGTCTTTAAAGTTCAATTAATGATACAATTATATCAGCCTGGTAGGGCGGACTTCTCTTGGCAAATCAGGAAACAGGAGAAACGCCTACTTGGCAAATGGCACTGATATTACTCCTGGAAGTGAAATAATTCTAGATGAGACTACTAATAAGGCAATATATCTCATAGGACGAGTTAATACACAAGCAAAATTGATCGCATTACTCTATTCACTTCTAACAAGGGACTGGCGTTACTCTAAGCACTTCTAGCAAGGGACACACACTGGCACTGATAAATACACTGTTGCAAGTCAAAGGGAAAAGGATTGAATTAAATTATGACTTATGAGAGAGATATTAAGTTAGAGAAAAAGATACGCTGGTTTAGAACTAACTATGGAATCACAGGACATACTGTACTTTGCTTCCTTGGGATGCTTGTATAGAAGATTCTCCTGGTGCATTAACTCTTAACTATCTCGTGACGACGTCTGGTTCAAAGGTAAAAGCTCTCCAAGTGTATGAAATGAGGACCTGCGAGCCTCAAGGGGTCAATGCTCCAGCTAGCAGAGCCTTCGGCGGACTCAACCAGACTGACTGACGACTTCGTTGTTGTTTAAGATTAAGCATGCCTTGTGCTGGCACGGGCTCCTGCCCTTTTATGGCAGAAATTGTGCTGCAGGCCTGGCTTGCAGAGACGGATGTGGCCTATACCTGCGGAGTAGAGAGAAGATCTTTCGCGACTATTTTGAAAATACAAAAGGGTTTAATTAGTTTTGGGACTTAGCAAGAAGGGAACAGTTATTACCTTTTCCAGGTGTTTTCCCTGGCGACTCGTTAAGCCCAGCCCTTGAAATGGGGCAGCAAGACACTCCCTAAAACTTCCCTGTTGCTCCCTGTACTGTGGCTATACCTATTCCCCCTAGTCAAATAGAGAATTTTCTGAACTGTTAATAACTAAACGATACAGCGACTTACACTCATAAAATATATATATATAAAATTTAACAGATTTTACAAAAAAAGTTCATATATATGCATGTAGTATATATATATATATATATATATATATATATATATATATATATATATATATATATATATATATATATATATATATACATACATACATACATACATACATACATACATACATACATAAATACATACATACATGTATGAAAGCGACTTTTTGTAAAATGTGTTAAATGTTTCAGTACTGGATGTGCCCGACTTAATAAGAAATTGGTTCGCATTTTAACAAATGAAAACTGCAAAAGCCGGCAAAAGGAATATGAGGGCTTTTGCAGGCTGCAGTTTTTGAAGAGTAAATTTAAAAGACAGGAGTTATTTTCAATTTACGTCCATGGAGTCATGCAATATATTGGAGGATGCAATACTCGAATGCACGTTTGCAATAAAACTGAGAGTATAGCATTCGGAAATGCAGTACCCGTGTTCCGACGAAGGGGAAATTAAGATTAGGGTTTTGTGTTATTTTGTCGAAGTGAGGAAAAAGCTTTTTCGTTACATTTATGAAAAAATCCTTCATATGAATTAATAGATCCAAGTGTAGCATTGCTAGTGATTTGATCTCAAAGATTTGGCGATTAGGAGAGAGAGAGAGAGAGAGAGAGAGAGAGGCGATGTTAAAGAGAAGCCAGTAATGTATTATGTATTAAACTGGAGAGAGAGAGAGAGAGAGAGAGAGAGAGAGAGAGAGAGAGAGAGAGAGAGAGACGATGTTAAAAGAGAAGCCAGTAATGCATTAAACTGAGAGAGAGAGAGAGAGAGAGAGAGAGAGAGAGAGAGAGAGAGAGAGAAAGAGAGAGAGAGAGAGAGAGAGAGAGAGAGAGAGAGAGACGATGTTAAAAGAGAAGCCATTAGTGTATTAAACTGGAGAGAGAGAGAGAGAGAGAGAGAGAGAGAGAGAGAGAGAGAGAGAGAGAGAGAGAGAGAGACGATGTTAAAAGAGAAGCCAGTAATGTATTAAACTGGAGAGAGAGAGAGAGAGAGAGAGAGAGAGAGAGAGAGAGAGAGAGAGAGAGAGAGACGAGTATGTTGCAAGAGAAGCTAGGCAATATATTACACTGTTGAGAGAGATAGAGAGGAAGGTTGTTTAAAGAGAAGCTAGCAATATAATACACTGGAGAGAGAGAGAGAGAGAGAGAGAGAGAGAGAGAGAGAGAGAGAGAGAGAGAGAGAGAGAGGCTCTGTCCCAGAATGCATCGTGTCAATCTTAATATTTCTGTCATTTTTCCTTAAAGAGAACGCTGTGTAGAGAAATGAGGGGACAGTCTGATCACTATATTGTAGGTAAACCAAAAGGACTACGAAAAGGTAGTACGTTTTAGATGTGCCACTTTTCATAGATTTGATTCACAAAACCTTGCCCTGAGTTGGAATGTCGTGTAGATGTGGCAGAATGTTGCCACATATTCCTTCTGCCAAGTCAGAAAAGGAAAACAGCTGTTCTTCGTATCTAACCGTGAAGCCGTAAAATGAGCGAAAGAGCTGATATTTGAAGACGAGTAAAGGATGATTTATATAAAAAAAAAATTTTAAATAAATGAAAAGAATATGAATCATAAATTAAACTATTTTGATCACAGGGTAGGATAAGGACGATTTAGTTCCTAATGATCTAAATGAATTATATAAATGCCCAAAATCTAGCACAGACTCACGAATAGAAATAAATGATACAATGAGATTAAAAACAATACTGTTATTGACTCCTCAAGTGATGGTAGATTGTAAATTAATTCGGCCATGCCCCGGAATGGTCTTTTTTCTTTTGGGCAGCCCGTGAGAGAGATAAGTAGGATTTTACGACGGATTAAAGAACCCCGAACAGAGGTGTAAAGATAAACTGCAGTAGGATTATAAGCCATGAAAAACTTTGGAAACGTAGCTAACGACAGCCATGTTCGTAGTCATTCTGATTTGACTATAGGTAAAATGGATTAAACCGGACAACCTGAAGCCGCCTTTGCTTCTCAGTTTTGACAACTATTGCTCCCTTGAGTATAATAAAATACAACGTCTCCCTTTTCTGCTACTTTCACAGGATTAACATCACTTACTCTCTCTCTCTCTCTCTCTCTCTCTCTCTCTCTCTCTCTCTCAGTTCGGGCTGGTAAGAAGCAAGAGTTCGTGCTGGCACAAGGCCAGCTTAATTTTTTTTATAATGGAGAGACTATAACGAGCAGAAGTAAGTAAGTATAGCTTAGTTTTACCAGACCACTGAGCTGATTAACAGCTCTCCTAGGGCTGGCCCGAAGGATTACACTTATTTTACGTGGCTAAGAACCAATTGGTTACTTAGCAACGGGACCTACAGCTTATTGTGGAATCCGAACCACATTCTAGCGAAATACCCAAATCTCGCTGTGACAAGAATATAAAAAAATAATAAAAATGATAAAAGATAGAAGATAATGAAAGATTATATGACAAAAACAGAAGGAAAAATCTGTGTATATATAAATGAGGATGTCTTTATCAAATGACGTAAGACTCGTTTCCTATAGAGAGAGAGAGAGAGAGAGAGAGAGAGAGAGAGAGAGAGAGAGAGAGAGAGAGAGAGAGAATATATCTGCGGAATAGCAACAGGCACAGAGATTAAATAGACGTTTTTCTTTCGTGAAACCTCTATCAACCTTTATCAAGATTCCCCTGGTTGAAGCAGAGAGAACATGCCCAGGAGAGATTTCCTTTCATGCAGTGTTGAGTGATTTACAGTATCAACAACGCTGCCTTATATACACAGGGATGAAAAACTAACTCTGATTAAAAGCTCGTCTTGACTTCAGCTTGATATGAATTTTATGGCTCTGGAACAACACGAGTGAAATCCTAATTTTCTGAGCTGAATCCATCCGTAAGAAAGTATAATGAGAGTTAGAGAGTGAAAGAGATTGATTCGACGCGCAGGAAACGCAATTAAAAGATTCTAAAGGTCTTTTCTTATTCAAAATACTCTTACCACTCTAATACACATTTTGTTTATAGTGAGTGTTTGTATGGGTATCACCATTTTGATTTGTAGCGTTTATATACCGGTCATCTTTGTAAACCTCTGGCAAAATCCAACTTTATCTAACAACAATAAAGGGAAATTTCGATATTTGTATACTTGAAAATAGAGCCATATTGCTGACAGTAATATTGTAAATACTTTTCATTATGTTTCTCTGATGGGCCTATCGTTTTATATCTTCAAGTTATCAACAATACAACGTCTCATATATATATATATATATATATATATATATATATATATATATATATATATATATATATATATATATATGTATATGTATATATATATATATATATATATATATATATATATATATATATATGTATATGTATATATATATATATATATATATATATATATATATATATATATATATATATACATACCTATATACATATATATGTATATGTATATATATATCATATATAAATATATATATATATATATATATATATATATATATATATATATATATATATATATATATATATATATATATATATCAGAGAAGAGAGAGAGAGAGAGAGAGAGATCATATGGATGTTAAAGAAAAAGGGAAGGAAAGGAAGATGTTGAAAACGGATCTATATAGGAGAAAAAGGAAAAAGGATAATCCGAGATTATTACCAATGGAACCCTCCCTCCTGGGTGTTCAACCCGTCTACATTATTGTTTTAGGTTTTCTTTAAGGAAGAGTTTCAGAAATATCTAGACTCTGACATATATATTTTGGGTGAGAGCACATTTCAGGGCTTTCTAATCCTCCCCTCCCTCCAAAAAGCATTGGAATATATACTCTTTTCACCAAGCTTTCATCACTCCCTATTCGGTTCTCAAGACCGAATCATCTCAGCACTGACCCTGTTTTGTATAAAAAGATAAAAATGTTCCCTAGTGGGTTAAAAATTGCAACAGTGGCTGACATCTTTATAGGCCAAGTGTCCCTCTGGCTGTGTGGTTAGGAAAAGGCAAGTTAGAAACCACCAAATATCAAGGAAGCTATGCTAACTGAATATTTATATTATATTAATAAAGACTTATAAGTAGAATCTTAAAATATATACATTCAATCAAATGCTTTTAAATGTAGAGATAGGGGTTTTATTTGTTCTAGTCTTTCCAACTTATTTATGTGGAATGCACATTTTATTCAGTTTTTTTATTAAAATGTAAAAGAAAAGCTTCTTATGTATAGCGATTTTAAAGGGCATGGAGTTTGACTTTGCTAAAGTACCTCGAAAGTTGGCGTGTGGCGTTGACCATTTATCAGCATATTTAAGCAACTTATCAATTCCTGTTCTGTCAGCGTTTGGAAGTTCTATTGTAATATCTTCAGTTGCAATATCGTTTTTAGCCAAAAATACTAGTGTTGCTTTATCTTCATGAACTACTCCGAACTTTTCAGTTTGCCTCTTGTCATTTGAACGTTTTCCTGATCCCTGTCATTCTCGATACTTGTAGACGCTGATTTTTAATGATAGTGCCACCAACACCCTGGTCTTCTGGCCAACTGTCTTACATCAGATATGTCTTTTTCCATAACTCAGAGACTTTCATAATATCTCAACTGTAATCCCAGTCAAAGCATTAGCAACTTGACAGGCTGTGTTCACACGCTTCATCACCTGATTTGTGGGCAATTGACTGAAACCTTGATAGGGCCCTCTACATATTGTTAGTAAATGGGACCTTGAATATACATTAGCATTTCATTTGAATTTTTAATGTAAAACAAATAAAATGAAAGATGTGGCGTTTTATGTAAAATGCACCTGTTCACCTTTTTATACCGTTTAACGTAAGTAAGCTTTTGTCAGCTATCGGTGCAAATGGTGTCACCAATTGTACGAGATTCTCTTTTTCTCTTTTATACGAGTAACAAAAAGCATTGTGAACATATGTATAGATCTAATATGAATTACCTTGCAATAATTTTACTTCTCACTATATCGAGGTTATGAAATGGCTTTTGATTTCCAACAACGCTGAAAAAACTCTGAAATTATCATTTTCACTATTAATTCCCATGTATATTTACCTTAATTAATAAACTTATGCAAGCAATGCTAATTGAAAAAGAGAAAGAGAGAAAAATCATAAAGGCACTAATACAGTGTAAGGCAGAGTGAGATTAATTATTGACGAAAATTTCACTGGGTTTCAAAACTGAAAATCCCTGAGGCTTTTCGAATTTGGATGAAATGGAGGAACCGCCTTGGGGTTAACTCGAACCCTATAAAGGAATTCAAACGATGTTGGTATACTTGTAATTTTTACGCGTTCATGTGGAATTTAGACTCAATTCACTATAAATCTTTGACTGGAAGAAACATGAAAACTATTTTATTAGTCAACAGTCTTTCTTGAATTGCCAAGTAAAGGTTATTGAGCATATTAGTTTTAACTGTATTAATCCAATTTAGTTTCCTAGAAAATATCCATTGGGTCAATATGTTCAGTAACTGTAATCACTGACAAACCTTATATATTTCTGGATACATTTCCTCCAAGACAAATATTTGTTATATGCCTGGATATCAGTTTCACTGTCAGAAAAAAATGTGTCTATCGAGAATCTTAGTTTTAGTGATGCAAAACAAATCTCTCAACATAGTGACTTACCGATGAATTAATATTTAATTGCTGGGAAATACCGGTAAAATTAATAGATTTCACGATACCTTATATACAATAGCGTATAGTATCGCATTGTTTCAATTACAGTATTCATGAAAAAAGTATAAACATTCTGAGAACACCGGTTTGATAGTATAAATATAAATTGATGTCGAAGTGACTTACCAATAAATGAATACTGAATTCCTGTAAATATTGATTATTTTTTATTTGTATTTTAGGTTCTATTCTAAATAAGAGGAAATGTTCACTTTTTCATTCGGGATTGATCCAGAAACATTTCTGTATTTTATTTTTGTATCCTCTTCAGATCTATTATTTTAACTCAGTAATTCGGTTAAGATACTTAATGTTAAAAATCACCTGTTCATTCCTTTTCCGCTTTTCTTCAAGCATCGGCTAAGTAAAGGTAATAGGTAGTCAGGTATATCAGATTTTGTTAAGAAAAGCTTCAAAGCAAGTACACATACTCTGTAAAGAGCGTCACGATGATAGATCAAATGATAAGCTAAGAAGTGTAAAAAGTTTGAAAATATTTCAGATGTTAATGATTTCCTTTGTTATAAATGATTTTCTGTACGATGCTACGTATACATTAACGTAAAACAAAATCTTAAACGTTTATCGAAAGTTGTATTTAAACCTGTAAAGAAGTCGATCCTGTAAGATCAGGAATTCTTTCATTCCTAAATACTTGTCTCGACATTAAAGGATGGGACTTACAAAACGGTATGGACTCAAGCTTTTAACCAACATGGGTCTGTGGTTAGGGACAAAATAGGACTGAAATCAGGCTTAAAAGCTCTGCAATAGCAAAGACATACTGAATCAAACTGGTTTAGAATCAGGTTTAAAAGCTCTGGCATTACACAAAATGTACCGAATAACCTTTCTGAGTTCTAGTCCGTTGTTCCAGTAGGATAAATTATGACGTTTTCCATTGACGTCAGTGTTCAGATATGAATATTATTTCAGTCTCGAGGTTCAGCGAAGTTCATCTTTACCATAATGCCACATCACCTTTTAATTCGTCTTTTACGTATCGTGTTGTGATTTTTTTCTTATCTTGGTTTGTTGACGTATATTACTTTTAGCTGGCCCGCTGGTATAGTGGTTAGTGTCGTGGCATGCCACTCAGATGTCGCGGGTTTGCGTCTCCCCAAGGACGATGAAAAATCACTGACTTAGTATCATGATCAGTTACTGCTGCAGTGTGGGGGTCTGCGGTGGGAGGTTGCAACCAACATTCTTTGGAAGCTTGAATTTCAAGTCAATGGCCCCTGTGTGCTTGTTTCATGTGAATAGGTTTTAATTCCTGAAATAATAATAATAATAATAATAATAATAATAATAATAATAATAATAATAATAATAATAATAATAATGTATTTTCAAGATCAAGACAAAATTTACATATGTCCAGTCTAGCGGATCAATGAAGCTTTCCCGCATTTTAATCTTACTTCACCTTTTGACTTGGCCAATATAATCTCCAGCCTCTTTTGGATAGGCAGAGTCCAGAGGGTCACATCAGGCCTCTTATCTTTTTATTTTCTTTTTTTTTAAATCTGGTCAGTCGAAACTCAGGGGTCAGTGTTGGAATCGGGATCTAACCCGGGACTCTTGAATGAAAGCCAAGGGCCCTAACGAAGTGAGGCAGAAATTTAAACGTAGATATAACAAATTCCTGCCTCAAGTACAGCAGGAAATCCCATCTGAGGGTCCGTTCAACTTTCAAAAAAGGATGTAGTCTTTATAATGGAGGAATAGATTGGCCCCGAAAAATAAGAGGATCCTACCCATTACAGAAAGCTATCCATCGAAAGAGTGATCTGAATACGGAGTACATTATCAATAGGACAGAAACAAATAATCCAATTTACAGCAGGAAATCCAACCTGAAAACTGGCTCATTAAAAAAAGATTTTCTATTGAAAAGAGATCCTAATAGGGACCAATACTCTTAATAATTTGGAGCAGATTACCCCGCAGACAAGAGGAAATCCCCTTCGATGACTTCATCTTTAGAAAAGGCAGTCAATTGAAAGGAGAACCCGAAATGGCAACATAAAATTCTAAAATGGCGGACGGGCAAAGACGACAGGACGAGCTCATTAAAAGGGCCTCGGTGTCTAACTCCTTTGACGAGGAAAATTTAATTAATGACATGCTAACAACTCTCTCGCAAAATTATTGTCGGTGGCGCCTCCCTCATTACGAACAGCCGTTTTATTCTGGGTCGGATTTCATTATATTGAAATCAAGTTGCGATGTCGCCCAGTTGGCAGAGTGGACGTCCTTCTCATATTCAAATTTCACTCTGGCCTCTGTTGCTGCCAGTCGCTTGTCTCTAGGGTCTGATTTTCCGTGATACTGTCTCCGGTTTTAGTCTCTATGTCGAGATTTCTAAAATTGTCGGAGGAACTTGGTAGACGGGATGATAAAATATAGCCTATGTCAGCTGTGCAATCTGAAGAAATTACTTTTATTCCGATATATAAACGTGAAGTAGGTCAAAGTGGCCTCGTGGGTCTGAAGTTTTTTTCACAGAAACTATATTTTTGAAAGAACCTTTTTCACGTGGATCCTGATTCAGATTTAGTTTTTTGTATGTTGCTTTAATACTAGGTAGATGCGGTCCAAGGAAATTTTACCTTTGAAAAGCCTTTTTCCAAATAGTTTTCGTTTTCTGTTTTGATTTAGAGTTTTTCTTTTTTATTCTATTCCTGACGAAGTTTTTCTGCTCGACAGATTTTCATGGTCGTTATCCTTCTTGGAGCTCTTGATTATTTTTTTTTCTCTTAATAGAGCTGTCGAGTTTTAGCCTAGATCGGCCCTTCCAGGGTCAGCTGGAATACCCTTGTTTTTTTTTTTGTGTGTGTTTTTTTTTCGTGGATGTTGATTATTCATAAGGAAGAAGGAAGAAAAATGTTCGAGAAACAACAAAAGAGGATGGAATGAGTAATAGGACATTTGGAATAATTAGTGAATAAAAGTTAGAAAAAATAATGAGTCTCTCAAAACTAATACTTTGGGGTAATGTTATCAGAAGAAATAAACAGTGAGAAATAAAACCCTAAATGGCGAAAACATCAACTTCAAACAAATTTGAAAAAGAACTTCATAAACCTTTTCCCTTTTTGTGTCGGTTTTGCTGCCTCTTTGTGGGTTGACTTGGCTGACCCATTCTGGGTCAACCCAGGTATGCCATTTTTACGTTAATCTGAATGTCCCTTTATTGGTTCACCCAGGTTTCCAAAGTTCCAGGTCAACATGGCTGACACATTTTAGGTTAATCTGGCTGTCCCATTTCTGGGTCAATCAGGCTGACCATTTCTCTTTTGGTCACCTGCATTGCCATTAAGGGTCAGCCGTGGTTCCCTTTTATGGGTCACAAGAGCTACCTTTTAATGGGACAGTTATAGAATTTCTTGCTAGCTCTTTTCATCAAATAAGGGAAATGAATGAAGGATTTGAGTTATCATTTACTTCAGTACTCTTTCTTTTTTTTTTGTCGAGATTTTTTTCTTCTAATTTTATATGCTTTGTACTTTACGACACAGCTAAACACTGGACATGAATAAGATGTTAACAAGAAGCCAAAACTAATATAAAACAAACGGTTCAGTGCTACTGAGGAGACTAGCCATAGAGATCTTGTTAGGCAGATTCATTTTATTTTATTCTATTACTGGGTCCTATATTAAAATCGTTGGAACTCTCTCTCTCTCTCTCTCTCTCTCTCTCTCTCTCTCTCTCTCTCTCTCTCTCTCTCTCTCTCTCTCTCTCTCTCTCTCTCTCTCTCTCTCTATCCTGAAGTATCCATGACAGTTGATTGAAGGAATAGTATGGCATGGCTCTCTAAGTACCATTAAACATGTTTCTGTTGACCTAAGCAGGAAAAAAGTACTTAAGTATACCTTAGTTTTAACCAGACCACTGGGCTGGTCAACAGCTCTCCTAGAGAGTGCTGGCCCGAAGGATTAGACTTATTATTTTACGTGGCTAAGAACCAATTGGTTACCTAGCAACGGGACCTACAGCTTATTGTGGAATCCGAATCACATTATACCGAGAAATGAATTTCTGTCACCAGAAATAAATTCCTCTAATTCTTCATTGACCGGTCGGAGACTCGAACTCGGGCCTAGCAGAGTGCTAGCCGAGAACTCTACCGACTCGTCCAACGAGGAACTGAAAAAGTACCTGGTTGATAGTAGAATGATTTGTGTTCATCAGGGGTAAGAAAATATAGATAGACAATAAACAAACGTGAGTATTCATTATGCTATCTTATCTATCCAAAAAGTAAAAAAAAGACATCGGCGAGTTAATTTCCTCCAATCGCGTTACAACCATCCCTCTGTCACGTTTTTTGAAATAACTCTCAATAACAATATCTAATACTTGTATGTACATAATTTACTAAATATGCTTGCGCTTACAATATGCACAAGTGTATAATAAATATCTATTCGGGGAGTGTTTCCATAACTATATTTCTCAATGCCTTTCTTGATTGAGGCTGTCTTGCGAGAATAACATTACAGCGATGGCATACTTCAGTCCTTGATATACAAACCAAACGACTCTCTCTCTCTCTCTCTCTCTCTCTCTCTCTCTCTCTCTCTCTCTCTCTCTCTCTCTCTCTCTCTCTCTCTCAGAACTGTGAAGCTAATATTATTCCCTTTATGAATCAAGTCCGCAGCATCTCCATACTAAAGTCTCGGTAACTAATCAAAAGAAATCTTATGTTTTCTGTAAATAATTACAGACCGACATTATCTTCTTTTCCCCTTTTTTTCATTTCAATTCAGAATAAAAGTTAATAGATGCTGGTATATATTGCACTATACTTTTGATATAAATTTTGATTACAGTTTGGGTTTTTATAACGCTTTCATATAGTTTCTTCATATAGCTTTGGTGTTGTAATGGAAGCTTTATTATGAATATGTTTCTTCAAGCCTTAGTCTGAATAAAGCTTGGGTATTCAAGCTTTTATTAAGACACGTTTTTCATATTTATCATTTTTGTGTTCGCCAAGGGCATTTGGGTTAGTCAACTAGTTTAACACAACCTACATACAACATCAGTTTCGTCTTATAAATCAAGCTAGTGTTAAATTACCGGTGGATATACGTCTTACTTTTATCTAGCTTTCCGGATACAAGTAAAATGACGAATATTCTTCTTTTCGATATAAAAATAAAAAGATACTGAATTTTAATCTATAAATGTCTCCAGAGTATGAACTTGAAATTTTTTTCTTATATCCCTTTCTGTACAGGCCCCCAGTAAAGCTTTTTTCCCAAGCTGTTGCACCCTCCATGTATACTCACTCGTAGACAAATCCTCTTGAATAATAGTGAACAAATTCTAGTTTTCTCTCGGCTCGAACTCTTTTTAAATTCAAGGATACGGCCCTAGCCGACGACATTCGTCAGATTCCACAGCTATACGAGCAGCATTCCATCATCCTTTTTCATACTGGATGCAGAGTAAGTGTTGAGGCAGAGACACATATCCAGAGGACGTATCCATGTATCATTCGTGGATGGCAAAGTGGTCCGTCTGACAGCGCTGTCACTGTGAAGAGTTTATTCACGTAAGGTCGGCGCTGGGTCAGCGAAGGGTTTCTGAATACCCGTGTGTCGTTTTGTATTATCATCAGGTTTAATATTGTTCAGTTTGCTGTGAGCTTTATTTTGGCTACAATTAAAATGCGGAATAGTTTGCGAAGTGCATCCGTGGAATCCTCTGCGAAAGTTTCTTGAATTCGGGTGCATCCAGCTATTACCTCATATATATTTATTAATCGGCTTTTCATATAATTTGTCTCTGTCTGCTGGCTGATTTCTCTTTGGACCCCTTTTGGGTTCATAGTCTCTTGACTCTCTCTCTACAAGGGTGTTCTACTGAAGATTCAATTATAGCAAAATAAAAAGAATTCCCCCACCCCACTTTTTTATTTATTTATTTTTTACTCCTACGAAGACGCACGAAGTGAATAATAAAATGAGGACGTTAAATGAATCTAGGTGTTGGTGTCAATGCACTGTAGACGGCAAAAAAAAAAAAAAAAAATGATTGTACAGTGGGCAGTTGTTTGTTCTTCATTTTGCCCATGCTTTGCAAATTTTGCCCTCATTTCTTAGTTCCGTGGTAATCATGAACATTTCTTTTCTGTCTGTTGCTGATAAGCAATTCCCTGATAATCTATGTAGCCAGCGAGATCTAAAGACAGCTTTCATAATCTAAAACCGGTAGTCATTATCTGAATACAGCTTTCCTTATGTAAATACTGGTACCCGTAGAAAACAGGAAATAATTTCATTTCAGATTTTCACTTTAGTCAGATTTAACTGAAATCCTCTGAATTGCAGTTTTGGTGTTTGTAGGCTATTATTGTTATGGGAATTGGAAACAATAATTATTCTAAAAGACTGAGAAATCCTGTGCTATACTTAAGGTTGCAACAGTTGTCAGCGTTTTCTATGAAACACACACACACACACACACAGAAAGAGAGAGAGAGAGAGAGAGAGAGAGAGAGAGAGAGGGTTGTTTGAAAGAGAAACTAGTATTCTACTACACTATCGAAAGTGTATGGTTACATCAGCTGTCAGTGTAATTGGTGTTCCAAATTGTAAGTTTTCTTGCGCGCTGGAAATTTGAAGTTCTGTTGTCTTGTTGTTGTTACGAGAAAAAAAAATAGGGCATCATATTGTATATGTATATATGTAATATAAATCACATTAAAATAATTTTACTTCTCGTTGTAACGAGATTATAAAATGCCTTTTCGATATTCATCCTTCAATGAAAAAATATCACTAAATTTACAGTTTTCACGACTAATTCCCAGGCGTATTTACCTTTGTAAATACTCTTATCCAAGCAATGTTAATAAAAAAAGTAGAGGGGAAAAAACCATAAATGCAATTATACTGTGGAAGCCTGAAGTGAGATTTAGAACTGACGAAAATTTCTCGGGGCTTCAAAACTGAAAATCCCTGAGGCTTTTTCTTTTCGGCTGAAGCGGAGAAATCGTCATAAAGTTGACTCAGACTATAAAATGGGCTTCAAACGTTATTGGATATACTTGTAATAACTAAACTTTCATGTTCTCACACTGTGATGGCCCAATTCGCGAAACAAACTCTAGCCAAAAGGAATACAGAAAATCATTTTCCATATTTTTTTTTTTTAGTTTTTGTTGCATTGCCAAATAAAGCGTATTGATAAAATCAGTTTCAGCTGCATTAATCTAATTAGAGTCCTAGAAACTTCTCATTGGATTAAAATATTCAATAATTAAAAACCGACAGACTTGATACAGTTCAGGATACATTGCATCAAAGACAAATATTCATTTCATTCCTGGATTCAGTTACATTATCAGAAAAATATTTTTGTATCGAGAATCAGTTTTAATGATGCAAAAATAATTTTGTTTCAGAGTGACTGACCGTTGAATTAACATTTAAAACATCGGTGAATTTAATAGATTTCATGATGTTCTATATACAGTGACCTGTAATATCCCATTATATGTCAGTTACAACATCTATGAAAAACGTAAGCGTTCTGAGAATACCGGTTGAATAGAAGAAACACAATTTGATATCGTAGCGACTTACCGATAAAAGAATACTAAATTGCCATAAATAATGATGATTTGATTTAATTTTAATTTGCATTTTATACAAGAGAGATTTGTGTCTTTTTCATTCGGGACTAATGCTAAGGCATTTATGTTTCCTCTTTTTGTATCCCTTTCAGAGTTTATCACTTTTACTCAGTGGCCGAGTTAAATATTGGATTTAATAATCACTTGTTCCGCCATTTTCCCTTTTCTTCTAGCATGGCTAAAAACTTCATAGCAATACACATTCTCTTTAAATAGTGTTAAAGGGATGAATAAATGGCACGATAATAGATGAGAAAAAAGATTGAAAGCATTTGAAACGTTAATGGTCTCATTATTTTTAAATGATTTTCTGTATAATGCCACTTACACATTGACACAGAACAAACTCTTGAACATTGTTGAAACACGATAATACCAAACAGTTCTCTTGGATTAAGTAGCTTATCCATAATTATGTCCAAATCCGTAAAGACAAAGATTGTATAAGCTCTGAAATCTTTCATTCCTGAATACCTTTCCTGAAATTGAGAGATGAAAATGCAGAGCGATACGGACTCTGGCTTTTAACCAATATGGGTCTATGGTTAGGGACAAAATGGGTCTGAAATCAGGCTTAAAAGCTCTGGAATAACAAAGAGACACTGAATCAGACTAGATTAGAATCAGACTTAAGAGCTCTGGAATTGCTCATATCTACCGAGTCAACTTTCTGAATTCCAGCCCATAGTTCCAACAGCATGTATTAGGCATTTTCCAATGCCATGGGGTGCAGCTATGAACATCATTTTAGTGCAGAGGTCTGGTGAAGTTTTCCATAACTGTCATCCAGTTTAACCTTTCAGCTTTTCTTTTGTTTCTCGTGTTGTGATTTTTATCTTGTTTCTTTCAGATATAGTAAACTACTGTATTTTCAAGAAAAACACAACATTTACATACGTCCAATTCCGAGGTCCGAAGAAGTTTCTTGCATTTCAGTCTTACGGTTCCTTTTAACTTGGCCAATATGTCTGGGGTTTCTGTTGGTTGCCCATAGCCCAGAGGTTCACAACAGGTCCCTCATCACACTTGAGGTAGGAGCCAGCGCTGGCATCACGATTGAACCAGGATTTCCAGAGTGAAAACCAAGTGTGCTAACAAAGTGAGGTAGGAATCTGAATGTAGAGGTGAAATATTCCTACATCGGATATAGCAAGAAATCCCATCTGTGGATTCCCTCATTAGGAAGGCCATTTATCGAAACAATTTCAAAATGGGACATAGTATATAATGTAGGAATAGACTGGCTACTATAAAGACGAGGGACCTACTCATTATAAGAAGTTATCCACTGAAAGACGAATCTGAATATGGAACATATTCTCTGTAGGACAGAATCAAATGACCTAAATTATAGCAGGAAATTCCAGTTGACAACTCACTCATCAAAAGGATAGTATATTGAAATCAGAATCTAAAAAGGATCAATATTCTTAATAATTTGGAGCAGATTACTCCATAGACAGCAGGAAATCCCTTTTGATGGTTCCCTATTTAGAAAAGGCAATCAATTGAAAGAAGAGCCAGAAATAGCAACATAGTATTCCAAAAGGCGAACGGACAAAGCCTACAGACCGAGCTCATTAAAATCGCCTCCTTTGACGAGGAGAAATTTAATTAATGACATGCTAACAACTCTCTCACACAACTATTGTCGGTTGCTCTTCCCTTTTACGTTTCTTCGTTTTGTTCTGGGTCGGATTCATTATGAAATTGAGTTGCGATGTCGTATTGGCCCGATGGACGTCCTTCTCGTATTCAGATTTCACTGGCCTCCGTTGCTGCCAGTCGCTTGTACGTAAGGTCTGATTTAACGTAGCACTTGCCCCGGTTTTGGTCTTTATGCCGAGATTTCTAAAATTATCTGAGGAATCTGGTAGACGGAATGATGAGATATAGCTTGTTTTAGCAGTGTAATCTGAAATAATGATTTTTATTTGGGAATATGAATGTGCAATAACGCAAAGTGGATTCTTTGGTAAGAAGGCTTTCGAGTAGTTTTGTTCCATGGTTGAGGATTTCCACATTGCTCTTATATTTGACTTTTATTCTTGACTTTGAAAAGGCATTTTTTTTTCAAGTGTCCTGTAAGTTATCCTCGAAAGATTTTACTTTGTTTTTATTCCTAGTACAGTTTTTTTCTCGGAAACTTTGTTTTTGAAAGGGCCTATTCAAATGGCTCTTGATTCTGACTTAGTTTCTTTTTTTTTTTACGTTACTTTAATTCTTTGTAGATGGGATCAAGGAAATTTAAATGTTCAAAAAGGGTTTTCTCACATCGTTTAATTTTTCTGATAATATTTTTCTGATAATTTTTTTACGATAATCTTATCTTAGTGTTTTTTCATTGTCGTTATCCTTAACAGAGATTTTGATTTCTCTCTTTTGTCTTTAATAGAGCCATTACTATTCAGGCGAGCTCGTCCCTTTCTGGGTCAACTGAACTGTCATTTTCATATTTCTTCGTGGATGCTTATTATTTGGAAGAAAGAAATGGAGAAAAATATTCACGGAACAACAAAAGAGGAACGTGCAAATCACGCTATTTAAGGAATAGTTAGTAAATTAAAATTTAAAAAAAAATGATGTCTCAATAAATAATTTGATAGTAATAACACCATATGAAGTAGAGTAAAAATTGAAATCCAATACGTTTAAAGTAAAAATACAAACATATTTGGAACTACCTTTCGGGTTAACTTTAACAAGAACAGAACTTCATTAAAGTTTTCCCTTTTTTTGTATCGACTTGGCTCTCCCTTTAAGGTTTGACTTGGCTGACCCATTCTTTTTTTTCTTTCTTTCTTTTTTTAGGGTAATCTGGGTGTTCCTGTTTGCCACATCCTGACTCGCCCTTTACGGTCAACAGGGCTGACCTTTCGTAGGTCATCCGGGCTTTCCCATTTTTAGGTTAACAACGCTGGTTTTTTAGGTCATTTTGGCTGCTCTAGTTTCGGGTCAACTGCGGTGCCCTTTTATTGCGGCTACCTTTTTATTGAGCAACTATGCTGACCGTCTAAAAGACATCACTATTATTATAAAACAAACCTAAGCGGTGATTATCGCACTTAGCCATTTTCATAGGATTCCCAACTAGATTCTTTATATTAAATGAGGGGTATTGAATGAAGGCTTTTGGTTTTTTTTTTATAAGCTCAATACTCCACGATACGTCAAAACACTGGAAATTAAAAAAAATTATTACCAGGGAACAGAAATTAACATTAAGCAAGCTGTGCAGTGATACGCAGGAGACAAAGTAAGGTTATATTTGTTTATGCTTTCCTATCATAGTTATATATTGACCATTAGAACTGCTCTCTCTCTCTCTCTCTCTCTCTCTCTCTCTCTCTCTCTCTCAGGTTAAAGCATGTCGGGAAGCAGATATTACAATTTATTTTCCTCTTCTGTAAAGTTTAAGTCAAAACAACTGGGATCCCCGGGGCGATGATATAGCCCTCGGCTAAACAAACGATAAAATCAATCTCACTCGTATGGCCGATGGATGGAAGGAATAGGATGCCATGTCTGCCCAAACATCGTTCATCATGATTCCGTCGACCTAACTGTTGGGGTTTATCTGGGAGAAAGCAGAAAAAGACGGGGAAAATAACAGACGTGAGTGTGTGTTATATTGTATTATCATAATACATGTAAAAAATGCACCGAAGTTTCTTCAGCGCAATCAAGTTTTCTGTACAGCGTATAATGCTGTATGAAACTCTCAGCCACAGCCCATGAAACTCTCAGCCGTGGCCCATGAAACCTTCAGCCACGACCCGGTGGTGGCCCGCGTTGTTGGCACCTATAGCGGTGCCAGAAACACGATCATTCTGACTTTAACCCTAAATAAAATAAAAACTACTGAGGCTACAGGGTTACAATTTGGTATGTTTGATGATTGGAGGGTGGATGATCAACATACTAATTTGCAGCCCTCAAGCCTCAGTAGTTTTCAAGATCTGAGGGCGGACAGAAAAAGTGCGGACGGACTAACAAGTAGCCAACTCAGTAGCTTTCTTTTACAGAAAACTAAAAAGGGAAGACCTCGACATGTTAATCAATTCCCTGTGTTAAAACAATTCTTCCGGTACTTTATTAGGTATAGGGGTCATTAGTCATATATAATACTTAAGTGTATGTAATTTACCATTTATGCTTGCGCTTACAATAAGTCCATTATAAATATCAATTCTCGGAAACTTTTCGTAACGCAAAATTTCTCAATCCCATTCCTAATTAAGTCGGTCTTATGAGAATCACCTAATACTGATGTAATATGTCAGTGCTTAATTTACAAACCAGGCGAATATCTCTCTCTCTCTCTCTCTCTCTCTCTCTCTCTCTCTCTCTCTCTCTCTCTCAAACTCAGACACATGAAGCCTAATATCGTTTGGTATGAATCCCAGTCCACAGATCTCCATATTGACGCCTGTGTAATTAATCAAAAGAAATGTAATGTGTTCTGTAACTAATTCCAGACTGTATATACTCGCTTATACCATCTAAAGGTCATAGGACAGGAACCAAATTTCTATCTATCTGTCTTTTATATATATATATATATATATATATATATATATATATATGTATATATATATATATATATATATATATATATATATATATATATATATATATATATGTACATAGAGAGAAAGAGTATGAGGATATATGTGTGTATGCTTCTACTAAATATGAATTTAAAGTTTCACGAAAAATTCACACTGTAACAGAAAACAGGAAAGGAAAAATATTTTACAAAAGAATTCTAAACTGCAAAACTGTGACTGAAGGGGCAAATAATACCTAAAAAAGAGAGTGATGGAAAATGTAAGAGAAAAAAAAAATCGAAAATCCAATTGATGTTTTTTGTTTTGAAATTTCAAATGGAAATCTAAAACCAAACTGATATTCTCCCCTTTTCCCTTTTTCCATTTCAGTTTAGAATAAAAGCTAATAGATGAAGGTATATATTGCACTGCACTTTTAAGATAGACTTTTATTAGAGTTTAGTGATTGTAACACTTTCATGTAGTGTTTCATACGGCTTTGGTGTTTCAAAGCACGAATATTTTTAATACCTTTCTTCAAGCTTGAGTCTAAATGAAGTTGAGTGTCCAAGTTTTTGTCTATAAACAGATTTTTTTATTGTTTTATGTCCACCATATTCTATTTTCATTAGTCATTTTTGGTGTCCTTGTTTAATACATTCTAAATACAACGTTTGTTGTCTTACATATCAAATTAATGTTAAATTACCTTTAGATATCCGTTTACATTAATTTGCCATTTCGGGCACAAGTAAGTTAGTGAATATTCTTCATTTCGAAAATAGAAACAGATAGGAAAATGAAAGTTAAAAGATAAATGTTGCCAACATATGCTCCAGAAATAATTTGCCTTATTTCTCTCTTCGTGTAGGCCCACGGTTAAGCTATTCTCTAAGCCGATGTATCCTCCATGCCAGTTTGGGGAGGGGCGCTCGCCACCTGGGCAAGTACCCCCCCCTCATGAAAAATAATGACAACATAATAATATTGAAGATTTAGATAATAATAACATAAATGAGAAATATAAAATGGGAAAAATAATAAATTGTTTTATATATATATATATATATATATATATATATATATATATATATATATATATATATATATATATATATATATATGTATAATATGAACATTGGTGTGATCCCCACCCAAGGAAATTTCCCTGGATCCGCTAGCGACTTCACGTGTATCGCTAGTAGACAGATCCCCTTGAATAATAGTGAATACTTTCTAATTTTATCTTTCTCTCGGCTCGAGCGAGGACACGTCCCCAGCCGACGACATTCGTCAGATTCCCCGGCCATACGAGCAGCGTTCCATCATCCTTTTGCATCCTGGATGTAGAGTGAGCGTTGGGAGGGAGGTACACATCCTGAGGGACTATCCATGTATCATTCGGGGACAGGAAAGCGGTCCATCACAGCCCTGTTACTCTGAATAGTTTATTCATGAAAGGTCGGCGTTAGGTTACTTAATACCTGCGTGTTTTTTTTTCTAGTACTAGGTTTAATAGTACTCAGTTTGCTAGGCGTTTTACTTTGGCTACAACTGCAATGTAAAATACGTTGCCTAGTGCAATTAGGATATTAGGGCATTCAGGTGTACCAGCATATTCCCTCAATTCATTTACTTATCACTTTTTCCAATAGCCTGTCCCGGCAGGCTGTTTTCCATTTGGAGTCGTCTTGGACGTAAAATACGTTGCCTAGTCCAATTAGGAAATTAGGGCATTCAGGTGTACCAGCGTATTCCCTTATATTCACTTATTCATCACTTTCTCCAATAGCCTGTCTCCGCAGGCTGATTTCCCTTTGGAGCCCACTGGGGCTTATAGCCTATTGACTGTTCATAAGGTTTATCAGCTGAAGATTCAAAGAAAAAAAGACAAAGAATTTCCCTTTTTTTAATACTAGGAAGACTCACTAGGTGAATTAAAACTTGAGGACGTAAAATAAGTCTATGGGTTACAATCGCGGTGCCATGCAAGTCGAAAGAGGTTTAGAACAGTGAGGGAGTCTTTGTTATTCGTATCTTAGTTCTGCCGTAACCATCATATTACCTGAACTTTCTGATGTCGATAAACAGTTCCTGGAAAATTCATGCAACCACCGAGATCTAAATATAGCTTTATATCATAAACAAACTTGTTATAATCTAAACAGGGCAGTCATTATCTTAATACAGCCCTCAACAATCCAAATACAGGCACCATAGAAAACAGCAAGAGTTTCCTTACCAGAGTTTCTCTTGGGCATTTTTAACTGAAATCAGTTAAAATGTCGTCACGGTGTTCATATGGAATTAATGGTTTGAGAAATGTAAATATTAATTTTTCTGAAGATTGATAAACCCTATGCCATAATTTAGGTTGCTACATCTATCAAACTTTTTGGTATAACAGAGAGAGAGAGAGAGAGAGGGGGGTGGGCGGTGGTGGGTGATGTTTGAAAGAAAAACTAGTATTCTATTTCACTCTAAAAACGTATGGTTTCGTGAACTTTCTCTGTAAACGGTGTTACAGGTATTACATTTACTTTATACGCTGGAATTTCGAAGTTTTTTTATTATTATGAGAAACAGAAAATACTGTGAATTTAGAGTATCTTAGTATATGTATATATATATATATATATATATATATATATATATATATATATATATATATATATATATATATATATATATATATATATCCCTCTTGAGAAAACTATTTTCATTGTACTGAGGATATGAAATTACTTTCGGTATACATCCTTCACTGGAAACAATTACTCTGAAATTACAGTTTTCACGACAAATACCCAGGTGTATTTTACCTGGGGTGAATAAACTGACCCAAGCAATGGGAATAAAAAACAAAAACTCAAATCCAATCATAATGTTGAAGGCAGAGTGAGATTAAATATTGGCGAAAAATTTAAAGGGCTTCAAAACCGAAAATCTCTGAGGATTTTTTTCGATTGTAATGGAGAAATCTCTTGAGGTGACTCAAACTACAAAATGAACTTCAAACGTTGCTGAATATACTTCTTATCTTTAATCTTTCACGTCACATTTAGACTATGATGGCTCAATAAACGAAATAAACTTTGGCTGAAAGGAATGTATAATTACTTTCCATTTTTTTCAGTTTTTGTTGCATTACCAATAAAAAGTATTGAGAATAACAGTTTTAATTGTATTTTAGTTTCATAGAAAGTTCCCATTAGATTAAACCATTCAATAACATTTTAATATCGACAAAATGACATATTACAGGATACAATGCACCCAAGATAAATATTTGAATTCTACGTGGATTTCAATCTAATTTCAGAAAAAAAAAACTTTATTTATCACCTCAGTTCTAGCGATAGAAAAGTAATTTAGCAACACACTGACTTACCAGTGACTTAATATTTAATTGCCGGGAAATATCGGTAAACTCAATAGATTTCAGGATACATAAGATACGGGAGCACGTAATATCGCAATATATCTCAGTTACAGTATTCATAAAAAAGACCAAGCCTTCTGAGAATACCGGTTTCATAATATATATGTAATTTGTCATCGTAGTGAGTGACAGATGAATGAATATTAAATTGCTACAAATACCGATATGTTTATTTATTTTAGGACATATTTTATACGAGAGGGAATGTAAAATTTTTCACTCAAGACTAATCCTAAGTCCAGTTTATAATTTCCTATATCTATATTCAATTCAGTAAGGGTTTATCTACATAATTTTATGGTCGGGTACAAATACTTGCTGTTATCAATATCCTGTTCATAGACAATAGGTTGCAATGGATATCAGATTTTGTGCATAAAAAAGTCAAAGCATCACAGCAGATGTGCATAATCTTTATATAGCGTTAAGATGATAAATAAAGGACACGATAACAAGTGGAAAATTGTCACAAACATTTCAGAAGCTAATGGTCTTCATAATTATAAGAGATATTCTGAATGACGCCACTTACGCATTCACATTAAAAGAATTCTTAACCATTTATGTAACCCGATATTACCAGGCAGTTATTTTAGATTAGGTCGATTATCGACAATTGCATTTAAATCCGTAAAGACATGGATCCGGTAAGCTCTGAAATCTTTCATTGATGAATATTTTTTTCTGAAACTGAAAGACGGAAAATACAAAACGTTTTGGACTCTGGCTTCTAACCAATATGGGTCTGTGGCTAGGAACGAAACAGGTCTGAAATCAGGCTTGAAAGCCCTGGAATAGCAAAGAGCTGTTGAGTCAAACTGGTTTAGAATCAGACTTAAAAACTTCGGAATGACACAAATGTACCGAAAAACCATTCTGAGTTCCAGCCCATAGTCCGTCCCAACAGGATATATGATGGCATTTTTCATTATTGTTAAAGTGTGCAGCTATGAATGTTATTTCAGTATAGATGTTCAATGAAGTTTTTCTTAACCATAACACCACTTCGCGTTTCAATTTGTCTCCTGCGTTTGGTGTTATGAATTTTTTTTTAACTTGGATTGTTTGAATATATTACCTTACTGTATTTTGTAGATCAATACTACTGGCATCAGGATCGAACCAGCGACTCATGAGTAAAAGCGAAAGGCCCTAACGTTGTGAGATAAAAATTCAAATTTCGAGTTATATTCCATACTTCGAATATAGCGTGAAATCCAACCTGAGGACTCACTCATTTGGAAAGGCAATTTATTGAAAGAATTTGAAAAGGGGGCATTTTTGTTTCTATAATGTAAGGATAGATTGGTCTCGACATACAGAAGGGTCCTACTCATTATACAAAGCTGAATATTGAAAGATGAATCTGATTACGGAACATAGTCTCAACTGGATAAAAACAAATTATCTAAATTATTACAGTTAATCCCACCTAAAAATCCATGTTTAAGAACAGATAATCTGTAGGAAGGAGAATCTAAAAGGGATCAATACTCTCAATAAATAAGAGCAGATTACCCCATTGGAAAGAGTAAAACCTTTGAATTAATACGAGAAGCATACAGACATATCCAGTATATATATATATATATATATATATATATATATATATATATATATATATATATATATATGCATATACATATATATATGTGTGTGTACGTGTATATATTTACACACACGCATACACACACACACACACACACACACACACACACACACACACACACACACACATATATATATATATATATATATATATATATATATATATATATATATATATATATATATATATATATATATATATATATATATATATATTGGATATGGGTTTGTATGCTTTCTGTCAGCATCAATTTAAAGCTTTACGAAAAATTCTTCGTGTAACAGAAAAAATGCCTAAAAAAATTGATGGAATAATATAAAAGAAATATCTCGAAAACCAAATTGATAGTTTTTGTTTGGAATTTCAAATGGAAATCTAAAACCAAAATGATATTTTCTTTTCCCTTTTTCTATTTCAGTTAAGAGTAAAAGTCATTAGACTTAGGTATATATTGCATAACTCTTTTACGATGAATTTTTATTACAGGTTAGTTTCTTGTAACACTTTCACATACAGTCTTCTTACAGCTTTGGTGTGGTAATGCAAGTTGTTTTTTGAATGTCTTCCTCTGAGCTTCCGTCTGAATAAAACTTGGGTATCAAAGCTCTTATTTGAGTATATTTTTTTATTCATAACATTTATGTCCGACAGAAGTCATTTTCGTTGGTCATCTTTGGTGTCTGTTTTTGACACGTCCCAAGTTCTGTCTTGTAAATCAAGTTAGTCCTAAACACATTCTAAATACATCATCAATTCTGTCTTGGAAATCCAACTAGTCGTAAAGTACCTATGGAAATACGCCTTACTTTAGTCTAGCATTTCGGAGACAAGTAAACTAAGTAAACTCGCGAATATTCTTCTTTTGAATAATGAGAAAACTGAAATTTTATCTATAAATGTCTCCAAACTATGTCCCAGAAACATTCCATCTTATTCCTCTTCCCGTGTTGGACACTAGTAAAGCTATTCCCTTGGCCGATTCACCCTCATTGTTTATTCGCTTGTACTGTAGACAAATCCTCAAGAATAATAGTGAATATATTCTAGTTTTCTCTCGACTCGAACTTTTTTAAATTCGAGGATACGGCCCTAGCCGACAACATTCGTCAGATTCCACAGCCATACGAGCAGCATTCCACCATCCTTTTGTATAATGGGTATAGAGTGAGTGTTGGGATAGAGTCATGAAACCAGAGGACGAATCCGTGTACCATTCATTGACAGCAAAGCGGTCTGTCAGAGTTTTATCATTGTGAGGAGTTTATTCATGTAAGGTCAGCCGTGGGTCAGTGTTAGGTTACTGTATACCCGTGTGCCGTTTTCTAGTCTCAGGTTTAATAGAGCTCGGTTTCCTAGGGGTTTTACTTTGACTACAACTAAAATGTGGAATAGTTTGCATAGTGCAGTCGTGGAGTCTTCTTCTGATGCCTCTTGAACTCAGGTGTATCGGTCTATTTCCTGATATTTATTTTTTATCGCTTTTCCCTATAACTTGCCTCTTTCTCTGCAGGCTGTTTTCCCTTTGGGGCTCTCTGGGATTTATAATCCGTTGGTTCTATCCAAAAGGGTTTCCAGCTGAAGATTTCAAGAAAGAGAGATAGAAAGATTTATCCTCCTTTTTTTATTTCCTCATCCAACGAAGACGCATTAAGTGAATTAAAAATTGAGGAGGTAAAATTAGTCTAGGTGTTGGCATCACTGTGCCGTGCAAGGCGAAAGAGGCTTTGCATAGTGCGAAAACCCTTGGTCTTTATTTTGCTCATGGCGGAGCAAATTTTATCTCCATATCTTAGCTCTGCTGTAATCATCCGTTTGTCTGTGTTTTCTGATGCTGATAAACATTTCCCCAAACATGGATGCAGCCCTTGAGATTTAAATAGAGATTTAGACCATAAATACAACTAGCATAATAACAAACCAGAAGTCATTTTCTGGACATAGCTGTCATAACCTAAAAACAGGCGCCATAGACAACAGCAAAGATTTCCTTTCGAGAGTTTCTCTTGTTCGTATGGTATTGATGTTTTGAGAAATGTATATGACAATTATTCTAAATTTTGATAAGTCCTACGCAGTACTCAAGGTTGCAACAGCTAGTAATATATTACACTAGAGAGAGGGAGAGAGAGAGAGAGAGAGAGAGAGGAGTATTTGAAAGAGACGCTAATGGTATATTCCTCTGTAGAAAAACGTATATCGTAAACTGTCATGCTCTAGAAATTGAGATTTGTTTTTAGGAGAAGCAGAAAGCATTTTGAACTTAAGCTGTCTTACTGTATATGTATTGGTTTAATGTAAATCATCTGAAAATAATTTCACGTCTCACTGTATCTAGATTATGAAATGACTTTTAACCAACATCCCTCAAAAAAAAAAAAAATAAATAAAAACTCTGAAATTGTAATTTTCACAACTAATTCCTAAGTGTATTTACCGGGGTAATTAAACTGATCCAAGCAATGCTAATAAAAAAAAAGAAAAAGAAAACCTTAAATGCAATAATACTGTGGAAGGTGGAAGTGATATCTAGCACTTACGAAAATTCGTTGGACTTCAAAACTGAAAATCCCTGAGGCCTTTTCACTTTGGGCGAAATGGAGAAATCGTCATGAGATTAACTCAGAATATAAAAGGGAATTCAGACCGTGTTGGATATACTTGTTATCTTCAAATTTTGATGTTGGTTTCAGGCTATGATGGCTCAATTCGCCTAACACATTTTGAGTAAAAGCAATACAGAAACTGTTTTCCATTTCAAAGCAGTTTGTTGCGTCATCAAGTAACGCTTATTGAGAATATCAGTATCGAATATAATAATCTAATTTAGTTTCCTAGAAACTTCGCACTGGATTAAAATGTTCAGTAACCTTAAATACCGGGAAATTTTATACATTTTAGATACATTGCACCCCAGAAAAATATTTGTATTATACTTGGATTTCAATGTCAATATCAGGAACATATCTGGGTATCTAGAATCACAATTTTAGTAATGCAAAGGTAATTTTGTGTCGTAGTGAACTGCAAATGAATTAACATTTAATTGCCGGAAACTTCGGTAGATTTAATAGAATTCATGATATGTTGTATACAAGAGCCTATGATATCAAGTTATGTTTCGTTTACGACATTTAAAAAAAGTATACGTCCAGAGAGTATCGGTTTGATAGCATAAATGTAATTTGGAGTCGTAATGACTTATCAATAAATAGGTATCAAATTAATATAAATATTAATATTTTTTAGGATATATTTTACATGAAAGCGAATGTTACATTTCCCTTCGGGAATAATCCCAGGTCATTTACCTGTTTTCTTTTTCGAGTATTTTTTTTCAGGATTTATTATTTCAACTCACTGAAAGGGTTAAAATACTTAATATCAATAATTTCTTATCCTTGCCCATTCCTTTTTCTTCAAGCACGCGGTAGATGAAGGAAAAAGGTTGCCATGTATATCTGGTTTTGTGTAAAAAATCAAAGCTTTTTAACAAATACACACTCTCTTTAAATAGCGTTAAGGGGATAAGTAAATAACACGATGATAAGCGAAGAATTATCGAAGGCATTTGAGAAAGTTACGGTCCATAGTTGTAAAGTTTTTCTGAATATGATGCTACCTCTACATTTACATAGAAAAACTATTGACAATTTTTGAAACCCGATACTACGAGAAAGTTATTTTTGGTGAAGTGGACTGTCGGCAGTTGTGTTCAAATATGTAAAGGTTTAAAGAACAGGTCTCTTGAAAATAAAGGACGGAAAATACAAAACGATATGGATTTTGGCTTTTAACCAATAAGTGTCTGTGGTTAGGCACAAAATGGGTGGAAAATCAAGGTTAAAAGCCCTGGAATAGCAAAGAGATAGTGCAACAAAATGGTTTAGAATCAGACTTAAAAGCTCTGGAATTGCACAAATTTACCGAATAACCTTTCTGGGTTCCAGGCCATGGTTCCAGTAGGATATGTTACGGTATTTTCCATTAACGTCAAAATGTGCAGTTATGCATGCTATTTCCATGTAGAGATCCAATGATTTGTTTTTACCTTCGAACTTGTCCTCTGCGTTTGGTGCTATGATTGTGTCTTCCTTTTTTATAACTTTCATTTCCAGGTATAGTATCTTCCAATTTAGTGTTGACTTGGTTTGCTCAGGTATAACACCTTGCCGTATTTTCAAGATCAAGACAAAATTTATCAGCGTTCAAGTTCGAGGTACGATGAAGTTTTCCGGCACTTAAGTCTCACTGCGCCTTTCTCTTTGGCCAATATGTCGCAGGTGCCTGCTGGTTCGGCTGAGTCCAGAGGTCTACATCTTACTTATTAACTTTTTTCAACACTTGATCACATTAAAGTTAGTGGTCAGTACAGGCTTTGGGACCAAACCTTGGACTCCTCTGTGAGAGTAAAGAGATCTATCGTTGTCTGGCAGTAATTCAAATGTGGAGATAAGATATTCCTACCTCGAATACGTTAAGAAATCCCATCTAAGGATCCGGTCATTAGGACAGTTAATTTATGGAAAGAATTTGAAAAGGGGATATAGTCTATATAATGTGAGAAGAGATTGGCCCCGAAAAATAAGAGGGTCCTACTCGTTATAAAACGCTATCTATTGAGAGATGAATCTGAATACCTAATATATTCTCAACTGGATAGATACGAATGATCTAAATTATGACAGTTAATCCCACCTGAAACCCAGTGTTTAAAAAAAGATAATCTATTGAAAGGAGAATCTAAAATGGACCAAAATTCTTAATGATTTAGAGCAGATTATTCCGTAGAACGGAGGAAATCCCCTTTGATCATTCCCTCTTTAGAAAAGGCAATCAATTAAAAGGAGAACCCGAATTGGTGACATAATACTCTTAAAAAAAGGAAGACGGACAAAGCCGACAAGCCGAGCTCATTAAAATACCTAACTCTTCTGACGAAGAGAAATTTAATTAATGACTCTCTAACAACTCTCCCAGAAAACCATCGTTGGTGGCGCCTCCCCCATTACGAACAGCCGTTTTATTCTGGGTCGGATTTCATCATACTGAAACCTAAGTTGCGATGTCGCCCAGTGGGCGGAGGGGACGTCCTTCTCATATTCGAATTTCAGTCTGGCCTCTGTTGCTGCCAGTCGCTTGTCTCTAGGGTCTGACTTTCCGTTGTACTTCCTCTGGTTTTGGTCTCTACGTCGAAATTTCTAAAATTGTCTGATGAATCTGGTAGACGTCATGATGAAATACAAAATTATTCCAACAGTGTATCTGAAGAAATGACTTTTACTGGAATATGTAAACGTCCAATAACACGAAGTGGCCTCGTTGGTATGAGGGCTTTCAGTAGTTTTGGTCCTAGGTTGAGGATTTTCACAATGCTTTTGTACTTTCCCTTTGACTATGAAAAGGCATTTTTTCAAGTGACTTGTATCTTACTCTCGATTTTTTTTCTGCATTGCTTTTATTCCTCATATAATTTATTTTTCAAGAAAACTTTATTTGTTGAAAGGGTCTTTTTCCTAAGGGTCTAATTCTGATTTAGTCATTTTAGGTTCTTTAAGACTTGGTGGATGCTATACCCGGAAATTTTACCTTTCAAAAGGTTTTTCTAAATAGTTTTATTTTAATGATTATTTTTTAGGTTAAATTGATCTAAGAGCGAGTTCTTTATCTTATTCTTGGTAAAGCTTTTGTTTTCGATAAACTTTTTCAGTGTCATTATCTTTCCTAGAGCCTTTGATTATTATTTTTTTCTTAGACAAAGATATCTGCTTTTAACCTAGCTCACCCCTATCTGGGCCAACTGAACTTTCCCTTTTAGTTATTTCTTAGTGGATGTTAATAATTTGTGAGGAAGAAATGGACGAAAAAATCCAGAACGCAGCAAGAGAGGAAGGGGCGAGAAGCGCCATGTAAGGAATGGTCAGTGAATAAAATTTTCAGCAAAAGATAGGTCTCTTTAAAATGCTTGATTGCAATAATACCGGAAAGCATAAAGAGTAAAACTTAAATCTGTACGTAGTGAAAATAGCGAATACAGACATATTCGGAACTACCATGAAGGTTAACTTTAACAAGATCAGAACTTCATAAACCTTTTCAAGTTTTGCATCGACCTGGTGTTCATTTAGGGGGTGACCAGCCTGACTCCTTGAGGGTCAACCGAGATGTCTTGTGTTGGGTTAATTTAGTTGTTCCTTCTTTGATTCAACCGGGCTTTCAATTTTTCCGGCCAACAAGGCTGGCCTTTTACAAGTTAACTGGGCTGCCCAGTTTTTGGGTCAATAGGCATTGTTTTTTTTTTTTTTAGGTCAGTAACGCTGATCCTTTTCAGGGCTAACCAGACAGGCCATTGTGGGTCAACCAGTTTACTCCTCTCTTGGTTATTTGGGCTGCATTATTTACGGGTCAATTATGGTGAAGTTCTTTATTATTACTAAAACTAACCTAAGAGGTCATTAAATTATTTAGCAACCTTCATAAATTTGATGCTAGCTTCTTTTCATTACATAAGGTGTATTAAATGAAGGCTTTGCACGCGTATTTCCTTCCAGACTCTTTTGTTTTATTTTTTATTATATCTACACTCCATGTGTCTAGTACTGGAAATGGATAAATTGTTAACAGGGAAAAGGCACTTACAGCAAACAGGCTGTGACCATTTGAACTTATATTTCTGCCTGCCTGCCTCTCTCTCTCTCTCTCTCTCTCTCTCTCTCTCTCTCTCTCTCAGCATAAAGTATATCTGGATGCATATTCCATAATTTATTTTTCTCTTCAGTAAAGTTTTAATCCAAGCTCACTCGTATGTCCAGTGAATGGAAGGAATTAGATATCACGTCTCCCTAAATATCTTTAAATATGCATCCGTTGACCTGAAGAGGGAATTAGTATACCTGACTGACAGTTAACTATTGGGATGTTAATTGGGGAAGGAACAGAAAAGACGGAAAAAATAACAAACGTGACTATACATTGTTCAGTGTTATCATAATACAAAACGGGAAGACATCCACCAGTTAATCACCCCCAACGCCCCCTCTCAAACAATCATGTTAAACATTCTTCGGATACTTCATTTGATAAATCTTTCATAAACAACATAAAATCATTGTATGTACACAATTTACTCTTTATGCTTGTCCCCACAATATGCTGAACTGTATTGTATATATCTACTCGAGAAAAGTTTTCATCACAAAAATTCGCAATGCCATTCCTTTAACTTTACAGTGATAGAATACTTCAGTTAGTGATGTGCAAACCGACAACTCTCTCTCTCTCTCTCTCTCTCTCTCTCTCTCTCTCTCTCTCAGACTTGTGAAGCTAATATTATCCCGTTTACAGATCCGTCACAGCGTCTCCATACTGACCACGTCTCAGTAACTAATCAAAGAAATGTAATG
>NC_089749.1:24137661-24150161 GCF_040412425.1 Macrobrachium rosenbergii
CCTACCGGATATCTCTCCGATGTTTGTAGGAGAAAACAGAGTATGACTTTCTTTCGCAGTTCGCCTTGAAGCCTCCAAGGTTATAGACCGATAAACTGAGACGACGGATTATAAAAGCGATTGGGCCCACGATGCGTCGTAAAATAGGTGCGGATTTAGGATGCCGAGTTAACCAAGATAACATGGGAGCTGAAATAGAAGTGGTCTCATTCAGTGATCTTCTTCTGCCGTTTTACTTATGGAGGCTCAGTTTTATGGGAACTTGTTTAGGAGACACAATCCCACAGGATGTAGATCATAGCCTACATATCTTCATTTCTCACTCACTCACACAAACAATATATATATATATATATATATATATATATATATATATATATATATATATATATATATATATATATATATATATATATATATCATATATATATATATATATATATATATATATAGTCTCGGTAACTGGGCGGCTACTTGAAATCTTAGCTTAATGATAAATAATATTGCCAAGACCAGGAAGAACATTCTTTATTACAAGCTTTCGGTATAAAACCTCATCATCAGGCTGAAAAAAACCGACAAGGATGAGAATCAATAAATTACAATAAATGAATTGTCATAATAAAACTTCAGCAAAAATACTAACGAAATATAAAATGAACAAGTAAATACAAACTAAAAAAGGCAATTTCATAGTAGGTACTCAGTTAGGTCGTTCAATATTTTACTTTGTGAGTGGTAGTTTGTTTACATTTCACTATAGTTTTTTTATTTTCATATTTTTATGTTTGTGTTTTAATTTTTCGTTATTTTACGTCTCACCCTTTTAGTTTGTATTTACTTGTTCATTTTATATTTCGTTAGTATTTTTGCTGAAGTTTTATTATGACAATTCATTTTATTGTAATTTTATTGATTCTCATCCTTGTCGGTTTTCAGCCTGATGATGAGGTTTTATACCTCGAAAGCTTGTAATAAAGAATGTTCTTCCTGGTCTTGGCAATATTATTTATCATTAAGCTATATATATATATATATATATATATATATATATATATATATATATATATATATATATATATATATGTGTATTATGTGTGTGTATGTACATTATATATATATATATATATATATATATATATATATATATATATATATATATATATATATATATATATATATATATATATATATAATATATATATATATATATATATATATATATATATATATATATATATACATATATATACATATATATATATATACACTGATTTCTATATAGTTTAGCAGAGTTGACGGAATAAAAAGGAAAATAACAGAACAAAATACAACTGTAAATAGTAAAAAGAAATGCTTGTGAAGGTAGTCTGATTGAAATTATTATTTTTGTTGGACATGCAATATGATATATGTTGTAATGGGTGTTTTGAATACCTTTCCCTCATATAATTTTCCATCCTTGATATTCATTTTAATCCTTTGAAGACTTAAATAATTAAATCAAATTATATCCCATTCGTTATTACCAATCTTAATTAACATGTTTTCTTCCCCTTCAAACCAGACTTAATTAATTTCCGTTCCGCCTCTCATTACCGATCTCAACTGACTCATGTTACTTCTCTTTTAGCTTGTCTCAACTAACCCACGTTCCGCCTCTTCTTACTTGTCTGAGTTAAAGCCATGTTTCTTGCCTTCTTAACCTGTCTCAATTAACCAGTGCTCCACCTCTCTTACGTCTAAGTTAACCCATGTTCCATATATTCTTATGTACCTCACTTAACCCACGTTCCACCTACGCCTCCTTGCCTTTTTCAATTAACCAACATTCCACCTCTTCTTACATGTCTCAATTAACCCATGTTCCACACTTTCTTGCCTATCTTAGTCAGCCCGTGTTGCATCTCTTCCTACCTATCTCAGTTAACACATTGTCCACACCTTCTTTTATATCTCAGTTAACACGTGTTTCACCCCTTCTTGCTTGTCTCATTTAGTCCATTTTCTTACCTGGGTTCCACCTTTTCTTGCTTGTCTCATTTAACCCATGTTCCAAACCTTCTTGCCTATTTTCATTAACCAGTACCCGGGTTCCACCTCTTCTTGTCGGGAGTGACCTTCGTTCCACACCTTCTTGTCTATCTCAATTAACCCGTGTTCCACTTCCTCTTGTTTCTCTCATTTAGCTCATGTTCCACACCTTCTAGCCACTAGCGGATCCAGAAAAATTTCATGATGGGACACCAATTTTCATATTAGACATACATATACACACACGCAGTATAACACACATATATATATATATATATATATATATATATATATATATATATATATATATATATATAAAATATATATATATATATATATATATATATATATATATATATATATATATATATATATATATATATATACATATACATATACATATACTATTCAAGTGACATTATGAATTGGACACCAATCACTATGTTCTATCAGGAAGTACTGAATCCATTATTATTATCATTAAGATTATTGTTATTATTTTATTTATCAAAATTTTATCATTATTTCTATAATTGATTTTTTCCCCATTTTTATATTTCTCATTTATGTTATTATCGAAATCTTCAATATTATTATTTTGTCATTATTTTTCAGGTGGTTGGGGTACGTGCCCATGTCCCCCCGCCCCCTCCCGCATCCGCTAGTGCTTCTTGCCCATCTCAGTTAATCCGTGTTCCACACTTCTTACACATCTAAACTGACCCATGTTCTAAATCTTCTTGTTTATCTTATTAAACCTCTTTTCCACCTTATTTTGTCCATTTATTGACATATCCAATCACTTTGTTCAAAATGACGTCAGAGATAAAAGTGGTCTCTTCTGTCTTGTTGGAACTTCAGAAGTTCAGGCGAAGATCCAATGCATTACTATCCTAATAAGATTCTCCTTGCATTTTAATACATTTTCATTTATTTATTAAGTTATTAGTTTATTTTTTTTTAATAAGTGTGATCTCTTCCTTTTGTATATTCCTTTACCTCCTCTTATTTCTTCCTAATGAACACCATATTCTTTGGAAGCTTGAATATCAAGTCACTGGCCCTGTCAGCTTGTTCCATATGAATAGGTTTCATCCTCTGATTAATAATAATAATAATAATAATAATAATAATAATAATAATAATAATAATAATAATAATAATAATAATAATAATAATAATAGCATCCAGTCAGTTGATAATAATGAACAGGATATGGCAAGGAATAAAGTACAAAAAAGGAAACAATTTTACTGAAAAAAAATTACCTTCGTGAACGAAAAGGGTAGGAAATTGAGTTGTTATTGTATGAAAGTGGTGATGAGAGAGAGAGAGAGAGAGAGAGAGAGAGAGAGAGAGAGAGAGAGAGAGAGAGAGAGAGAGACTAGTTTAATTCGTATATCTTGTAAATTCATTTAGGGAATAAATAACTTCTCTTTTAGAATAGCTTCAAATTTCTCTTTATTTCGTATAATAATCAACAAAGAAAATACTGTGTTATGAAACGAAAATTCTCTAAAACTACACACACATACACACACACACACACACACACACACACACACACACACACACACACACACACATATATATATATATATATATATATATATATATATATACATATATATATATACTATATATGTGTGTATATATATACATATATATATTCTATATATATATATATATATATATATATATATATATATATATATATATATATATATATATATATATATATATATGTATATGTATATACATACATACATACATACATATATGTCTGTAACCTAGTACCCGTAAAAAGAACATCAATACAACCTTTTAATGCATCCCACTAACCGTACAATGCAATGAAAACCAATCCAATAAAGGCGTTTAATTGAGTTAATGGAATATTGCTAAAGAATTTAATATAAAAAACTGAACACTTCTGGCTGTGTCGGAGAGACACATATAAAACAAAGCCCGGGACGATGAGGCGAAGTAATAAAACACCGTAATATAACAATGTCATCACAGAGGGCGCCATGGCTAGATTACAACGTCAGTATGGTATTTCATATAGGAAAGTGCACGTGAATTGTTACCCGATGGGAAACACACAAACATTTATTGCATTTTATTGCGTCGTTGAAAACACATCGGCCATAATGGTTCATCATAACAAAGGAAAGCCTGCGATCAAGTAATGCACTCTCTCTCTCTCGCTCTCTCTCTCACAAAAAAAAAAACTTGTGTATGCATGAACACACACATACTGTACTGTACATACATATACACGCACGCGCGCGCAAAACAATGGCTACACAACTACCCGTATTTTTCTCATTTTGCGTAATGCAGTTTTTCAGTAAAAAACAAAAAATGTATGGAATCCTATGCATATTTTATTCCCTACTGTAATGCATTTCCGTGAAAATAACAGATATTCTATGAAATAGAATACATGTCTGATGCATGTTTTTTTGAATTCTGTATAATAATGTCTCGAAATTTAAAACCAAACGCAATTTCATGCATATCCTATGAAATACGTACAAATATAAATAAATCATATGCAAACATCTGCCCTTCATGCAGAAAAGAAGAGGAATAAAACCATTGCTTATTCTTTGCATTCGAATTCCCTGTGATAGCATGTGCGAAAAAATGGAGAAAAATGCAAAAATTGGTATAGTTAATGCACTCTCTATATAAAACGAAATTAAGATGAAAACTAGTTATTTTGAAGAAATGACAAAATACAAAACGAGATGAATGATAATCTAGATCTCCAACTATCAATACTGTTAATAACGATGCTAACAAAGACAGGTTAGAAATGTTAATTCGACATATCCGTACTTATAGCTTATTCATTTAGCTGTATCTCATTCTAATATATATCCCTAAAATGGGAGTATTATCCGAACATCATTAAATTAGGAGCGTGAATCATCTATAGTGTTAAATGTACTCGCAGTTTCCTTTTCAGACGACAGTGCTTGGGACACGAATGACTAGTTTTCATGGCAATTTCGTTCTTCATGAAGCGTGCGTTAACTATACTAATTTTTGCATTTTTCCTAACCGTGTGATCGTCATATATATATATATATATATATATATATATATATATATATATATATATATATATATATATATATATATATATATATATATATATATATATATATATATATATCACACGGTTAATTAAAAATACATTATTGCAATTAAGCATGGACGCATATATCTATCAGACTAAAGCAGATGCCCTTTATCTTGGAGGGAAGATTCCGGACAACAGAGCGCGCATATGTAAAAAATATATTTATTAAAAGCAGCGCCTAAATGAATGTAAATATGTTATATGAAATAAAGATTCATACAACCTTTTACCCAACTTACTTGTCAAAAACCGCGCAGGTTGGTACCTGACCAAAGTAAACCGTCTCTCTCTCTCTCTCTCTCTCTCTCTCTCTCTCTCTCTCTTGTATTTTCCCTCTATCTCTTAAGCTCTAATACATTTTACATCTAAATGGGTATGTGTAAATCAAACCTGGGTTACAGAAAGAGACTTTATTTCGTAATCTAAACATGAGATTGGTTAAATAAAAAATGAGCTAATAGCAGGTTATCAAACTCCCACCTACTACACCGCTAAAAAATAAACGATAATAAAAGAGAAACCAAACTCCTTCCCCCTCATTGATACTAAGTGTCCCATACTAACACCAAAGTCCATTAAACAGACACAATAAAGACCGATGTCTAAAATAGTCAACCCCTACCATTGTCCACGTTATTTCCACACCTGTGAGTGGTTTATCCCAGTAACATCTGTCACTCAAGAAACATTCTTATATTAGTTTAAATATGAGACAATGCGGGATATTTCCCATAACGTAATTAAAACCCAAATAAAGAAAATGCACAAATAATAAGAAAAAGCACAAACCTTAAGAAATAATAAAATACATGGCAAGGCATTGAATGCGCATCAACTGTTTTCAGCTTACCTTTCCAGCAGGTAAAAGAGAGCTTATCTTTCACCTTCTATGGTAATCAGCTCCAACTATCACAGTGCCCCATGTTTCACAAAAGATCTCCACTTGCCTTATGGGCCAATCCCATTCAAACAAACGAACTTCATCACAGCAATGATACTCCCTACAAATCCGGTTCTGTAACCGGATAAGGCTTCTGAAAGCTTCTATGATGGTTTTACTTCCATTCACACGTGTGTTGTAGCTAAGGGCGTTAGAGAAGATTGGCAATGCTGAATTTGCTCCAGAAGTGCCCTGTCATGTTCGGACTGTGCTGAATCCGAAAAACACCCAAGCATCTGCTTCTTACCTGTTTGACCTCTGGAGAACATTGGCGTACCAATGTTTAATAAAACAAATATATTGAAACCTGACTAGGTACATGCATACTAATACAACTGAACAGCAGCAACAATGACAATGAGGGCAAAGGGAGTTATTACATCGGCTTGAAAGTAAATTAAAGTCGCTGGTATCTCTTGATCGTGATCTTATTCCAGTGTAGTTAACCATTATTATATTAACTTTTTAATGTCTCTATTCATTCATCGCTTTTTTTAAAACAAAAGACCCCACATTCAAATTGGCTGGACCATTATTTGTCAGGTGCGTTAATTTTCCTTTAAAATTTAACAAAGTAGTGACAAAACGTTTTCTGTTCATCATGTAGCGTAATGCTATTATATATGTATATATATATATATATATATATATATATATATATATATATATATATATATATATATATATATATATATATATATATATATATATATATATGAATGTCTTTTACTCTAATACCACAGTATATTATGAAGATAAAAGACCACTAAAACACTATTTCAACGTTGTTCGCATATATGGTTGCAACGTTCAAATATTGTTTTATGGGCCTTTTTATCTTCACACACACACACACACACACACACACACACACACACACACACACATATATATATATATATATATATATATATATATATATATATATATATATATATATATATGAAGATAAAAAAGGCCCAACAATAAGGTAAGGAATACTTGGAAGGGAAATCAAAAAAATACTTGTATCCTCAGAATGTAGTAGAGTTGTCAGAATGAAAGACAAAAATATAGATATAACTAAATATATTCTGTCTATCTCCCACCTGTATCATTTTCTATTTTGACCACGTATAATGTCACTGTGACAGCTGTGGAATTTAGTTCAGTGTAGACGTAAAATGCAGCATTTGTGAGTATTTTTTCTCTACTATGCCACAGGTCATAATTTTGTTGTTAAATAGTTTTCTCACGTGGTTATCAATAAATAACAATGTTTTTGTAGACCAGAGAAAAAAGAGGGAAATGTTTCGAAAAAGGAAATAATCAGATCTGTCGTATAACATGTCTGTTTGAAGTACTTGCTTTCTTCAAGTTGAAAAGAAAATATCAGCATTGAAAAAAATATATTATGGAAAATGGATAATTTTGAATTTCTATAGCCTATAATGTGGTTGGCTGGATAATTAAATTCTATGGAAAAGTATCTCTTGATTCTAATTACTTCAATATTAAATATAAGAAATTATTAGCAATACACAAGATCGTATCTAGACATCAAACCTCCCCCAAAGTAGAGCAATCCATGCTCCATAAGACCACTTTTTTTTCTGCTAGTTATTCCTATCTCTCCCAAAGTTCAGTCAGTTGTTGCCAGACACGATGCTCATCTATGGTCAAATTTTTGTAAAATTCACGTTTAGGTTTTGGCGTAAAGTTTTTAGCAAAATAAAATAACTAATCACCTACGGTCAAATTTTCGCAGAAATTCACAAATTACCTTTATTATAATCCTCACAAACAAAAAAACACCAACAAACAAATAAATTAAGTAGATAACACCTCTATTTCGGATGTAAAACCTCTAATTGTAATTGAGACGACATTTTTGAATCCTCCTTTTAAGTCCGTGAGAAAGTCGTCCGTTCAAAAAAAAAAAAAAAAATCTAAAACCACCGCTCCCTCTGAGTGCCTCAGCCTCCTCTTCTTCCTCGATTTTCCATTTCATGAGTCACGTCCAGTGAAAAGACTTTTTTCTTTCTTTTTAATCACCAATCATCGGAAGTCCATTAAACTGCGATTGCCGAGGACTAACACGGAATTTTGCGGTCCGGAGTCCAATAAATGTCAGGGTTCCTGTTTGCATGACTGCGAAATTAAAAGGAAAATAAAGGAAAAACTACCCTTTGGTTTCTCTCCATTTTTTTTTTAAACTGGACGTTTGCTACGGCAAAATCTTTTTCTTTTCCGTTTCCAATGAATTTTTCTCCGTTTCGATCCCGAGATTTATTCTTATACCGTTTAAAAACTTTTCGAATGTGTCTTTTTCTTTTTGTATTGTTTTCTGTGCAATACGTATCCTTTCCTAAACGAACCGTTTTTGTATGTCAAATACCTAACTCCAGTTTCTTATTAAACTCGAAAAAAATCAACCAATTACCACGAAACTTGAAGCCTATTACTCCAGGTCTGTTTCAGTGTTTATTCAAGTAATAATTCTGAATTGTAACTGTATTATTGGAAATGGATTTTGTATTCACTTCAGTCCAGTCAGACTTGTGAAATTCATTTGGAGTAAAGCTTATAAATCATCTTATATCAAGTGTACTTGACTTTTTGCCAGCTGTTATATTCACTAATGAATATTCACATACTTATTCATGTCATATGTGATTCGTCAAGGAGTTTGCTGACGAAATGGCTCCTGCGTTATGCCGTGTTTTAAAACTAATTGTTAGATACTGCAGTCACCTATTTTGGGTACAGATGCTGGCTGAGCTTATATGCAGTTCACTACTTTCCTTTTTAGAGTATTATTGTTATACTATCTAAAGTCAAAATGGCCTCAGAAACCGCACAAACATTTCTCAGTGTTTTCTTCTTTATTTTTCACAATCGAAGTTTACAGCAACTTTCCCTTCGAAATTTCATCTTCAGATTTTTAAAATAAAAACAATACAAATAAACAAATAAAATGAATAAATAAATTAGTACATATTTATACAAACTAAAGAACGCCCCCCCCAAAAAAAAAAAATTAACTAGTTTAAATTTTAAGTATAAAGATGATAAGATAAATGAAATTAAAATGAAACATTTGCTGAAAGAAGAGTTATCTACATTCAGATCAGTTCGACTTTTTCTGAATAAAAGGTCTCTATATTTTGCTCAACATATTTCTCCCGGCTTCAGTGTCTGTTGTGAATGGTTAACCTTGCGGTTCTCACCAAGTCTTTTGGCGTGACGTTGCCAGCTCCTTGCCCATTTCAACCTTGCTTGCAATAACCACAGTCGTTTAACTATCATGAACCAAATGCACCACTTAGGTCAGAAGAAGCACAATGCAGCACATAATACTAAGGGCCTCTTTTATTATTATTATTATTATTATTATTATTATTATTATTATTATTATTATTATTATTATTATATAGAATAAGGTCTGAAAAGGCATTAACTTTCTTTGTAAGTTTGCAAAGAACAAAACGCAAAAAGATAATTAAGAGAAGAAGATCACATAGAAGTAAAGTGAAGTAAGATACAGTAAGGAAAAATATAAGCGGACAAGGGTGTACGAGTATATACAAACGCCTATTGAGAAAGTAAACACTGAAAGTTAAGGCAAATGCGGACAATACTTTATAAGTTATTGAAGCATTATTGAAGCATTTCAGATAATAAAAAAATATTGAAAAGAAAACTGGAACAAAAATAGAAGTAGGAGGTGAATAATGTCTTTAATTAAAACTACATGTGAAATAATTGCTAAAAATTGTATACAGAATTTTAACGATGGTTTTTGTGTTGAAGGATGCCTTCAATAATAATACGTAATGGAGTGTTCTATAAATTAGGAATATAATAAAAAAAACAAGAGTACAGAGAAAAATAAAAATACGAGGGAGTTATGGGTTACCAGAGTGCACGGAAAGCGCAGGAAACCTAAGGATAAAAAAAAAATGCGATCATTAGCAGGATGATAACTCGACTTCATTGCCCCACAAACTAGACTGCGCGACCGAAACTTGACCTGAGTAAGTCGAGCGGATGTTTACAAGCACCTGACAAACCGTCGACTTTAATTACGGCTGGGGGCTGAATTCACGGCGCAACTTGGAAGCAATACAACGTAACATTTTCCTTTAATTGCTGGAATTAGAGCAGCGGTGCTGCAGAGCGAAGCATTTGCAGGTGGAAACTTTGCTCCTCATATTGAGAACAATACGAGGATGGTCCCCGTGAATCTTCTTTATTCGCCGCCGACTTTGTTTGTTTTATTCGGCCCGAAAATGAGACGATCCGAGTCTCGAACTGAAAGGCGAGTTTGTCTTCGGGTGTTTTTGCTTTCGAGGTTACCTTCAGGAGGGGATGTGGGGTCTCTGCAGGTAGGAGCGATGTGGTTTTTGGTTATCGTAGCGAATTCGATTTTTTGTTGAACATTTCGGTTTCTTGTAGTTTTTTCTTTCTGCATGCTTAATAAAACAGCGTGTCATCTCTCTGCCATTGTGCTGCGCGCTCGCACACACACACACACACACATACACACATATGTACCTACTATGGAAATGGAGAAATATTGTCGCAAATAACATCACGGAACTTATTATTATTATTATTATTATTATTATTATTATTATTATTATTATTATTATTATTATTATTATTATTATTATTATTATTACTATTATTTTACTGAAAAGGGTCTGAAAAACCATTAATTCCTATATAAATTTACAAAGAACGGAATACACAAACGTGAAATAAGAGGAAAATACAACAGATAGGTAAAGGAAGATAAAGTATAGTAAGGGTAAGATATAAACAAGCATAGTTGAATAAAACAATACAAAATAAATACATGAACGTCCAAAAGGTTAAGAAAATAATGAATAAAGTTAAAGCAGTTGGTGAAACATGTCAGACAACTGTAAAGAACCTAAAAAATAAAAAAGAAACGTAAGAAAAGTTGTGAATAAGTAGTGAATGGTGTTTAAAATTAATGATACTTATGGAATAATTGCAACAAAATGTATATATGGGATTGTAATGATAGATTGTGGAATGATATCTTCAATTAATTATAAATTTGGATTATTTTACAAATATGAAAACCATAACAAAGACAAATATATAAAAAAAATAACAACACACGAACAAGTTTTTTTATATAAGGGTACACAGCAGGCGCAGGAAATCTCATGATAAAAAGAACCACGCAATCATTAGCAAGCTGTTAATTAAACTTCATTACCCTGCAAACTACATTGTACGACTGAAACTTGAGCCGAGTAAGTCGAGCGGATGTTTACAAGGCCTTGACAAACCGTCGGCTTCAATCACGACCTGGGGCTAAATACACGGCGGAACTTACAAGCAACTCGATGGTAACACTTTCCTTTTTATTGCTGGAATTAGAGCAGCGGTGCTGTAGAGCGAAGCATTTGCAGGTGGAAACTTTGCTCCTCATATTGAGAACAATACGAGGATGGTCCACCGTGAATCTTCTTTACTCGCCGCCGGATTTGTTTATTTTATTCGGCTCGAAAATGAGACGATCCGAGTCTCGAACTGTGTGGCGAGTTTGTCTTCCAGTGTCATTACTTTTGAGGTTACCTCCCGGAGGAGGTGTGGGGTTGTCTTGAGGCAGGAGTGCTGCTGGTTGTCTTAACGAATTGATTTTTCTTGACGTTGTTTTTCTTTTCAGCTCTTTTGTTATTTTTGAGTGGTTAAAACAGCATGTGTAAATAAGAGATAGTTGTTTGCTTCTGCGTCCATTTATAAGCGCGTCATTTCTTTCTGTCATTGCGATGCGCATGCGCACAATCACAAAAACTTACATATGCACTATTTAGGTCAATAAAGGGTCTGAAAGGCTATTAATTTTCACATGATTTTACAAAGAATAGAATTTACAAAAGTAAAATTAAAGAATATTATAACATAGAGGTTCACAGAAGTAAAGTACAGAAAAAATAAAGTATAAGCTGGTAGAGATGAGTAGGTAAAGAATATAACTCATGAAACTGAATCAAATCATTTTAAGAAATAAAATAAAGAAGAGCAAAATCGGGAGTAAGTGATGAATGAGGTTTGAAAACAATGTGTATGGAATAGTCGCAAAGAAAAAAATACATAGGAGTCTAACGATAAAGCTTAAAATGGAATGATATCTTTACTTACTGACACACATGGACGTGATTCACAGGAACCGCTTTACATATATAAAAAAAGGCGTAAAAGACAAAGGAATAAAAAGGAAAATGAAAACACGAGGAAGTGATTCGATACCAGGTACACTGAAGGACAGGAAATCTCGGGATAAAAAGAACCACGCAACCATTAGCAAGCTAATTACTCGACTTCATTACCCCGCAAACTAGAGTGTGTGAC
>NC_089749.1:24155161-24160161 GCF_040412425.1 Macrobrachium rosenbergii
GTAGAAAATTCCCCTCATATTTATTAGCACATTTGCTATCGAATCTAAAAGATTTTGTCAAATTCCATCAAATTTAGGGGATTTTATCGCCCTCGTTTTCTCTCCAGATGATCTCGACCTGTTTGTTTTAAGGCAATATCTGATTTGCATAGTTGCACCATCTCATCAGCATTTCGGTCAGGAAAGAGGGGGCCCTCAATTTCAAGGTATGCCCGAAAGGAGAATTTAAAAAAAAGAAAACAAAAATCTCATTTTCTGAGTGTTATTATTTCGTTCGGTACTTCCATAATTACATTGGGTATTTTTTTGGAGTTGTTGTTTTCCAGCCTGAAGTAATATGGGATTTCTTTTTCCATTTCGCGTTTGAGTAGATTTTGTATTTAGTTTCCTGTAAAAGAAAACTATTGAGATGACTTTTTGTCTGTCCGTCCGCCCTCAGGCCTTAAAGGCTACTGAGGCAAGAGGGCTGCAAATTTGTATGTTGATCATCCACCCTCTAATCATCAAACATACCAAATTGCAGCCCTCTAGCCTCAGTAGTTTTTATTTCATTTAAGGTCAAAGTTAGCCATGATAGAGCTTCTAGCACCGCTACAGGTGCCAACAACACAAGCCACCACCGGGCTGTGGCTGAAAGTTTCATGGGCCACGGCTGAGAGTTTCATGGGCCGTGGCGGCTGTGAGTTTTATACAGCATTATACGCTGTACAGAAAACTCAATTTTTTACTTGTTTTTTTATTAGCGATGATGAAGACCATTGCTAAAAGCACATGGTTCGTTTTTTAAAAGGTACTGAAAGAATGAACAGGGTGTCTGTCGTTTTACAGAAGTAGCGAGAAAACTGACATAGCTAAGTTAATTTGAACCCAGATAATATGAAATGGAGACTCCCACGACGATGAATTGAATTTCATTTACTTTCATTTCATTTCCATACCCATAAAAAAAAACACGACATGATATTATAAATCCAAGACCGAACGGATATTTAATAACATGAAGAACTGGTATCATAATACTTATGGTCAGCGACGCTGGGCCTCAAATAGAGCATGTACCTTAAATTATATATACGAGTATAAAACAAAATGTTAAAACATAAGATAGAATCAGTATCGGAGAGTCAGCAAAATCATTCGGTTCAGCTACCATCCGGAATCCCAGATTTCTCCCCAGCTAAAGTGCCATATTCCAGAGGCGTTCCAGCCGGGCTCAGAAAACGCATTAGTGCAGAAGCTCAACCCTTTTCAAGCTCCCCGCTTTGTTTTGTAACCCGAACCGAACTGAATGCCCCTCGAGGCCCTTTCTACTACGGGTGTCAGCTGAATCGTATGATCAAGGTAAACGTAAACTTCCAGAGTCGTTCCAGGCGGGTCGAGGAAACGCGTCCGAGCAAATACTTGGACCTTTTCCCAAAAATTCCAGGTTCCCTGACTTGACGGCGTCCTCTGCGAGGGATTTGCAGAAAAGAGCCTTTCCCTGTCTCTCTCTGTATAGGCAATAGATGGCGCTGAATTCGCCATAAAACGAGGGTAATGAGACTCTTTATGGGTGTTTGGGCGTGCATGCAATGGCAAGGCTAGGCTGCTTATAAGCAGTATGGACGCGTTTATATGAGTCTTTCTGAGGGGGTGGGGTGGGGGGTTGTGCGTAAGGCATGAGGGATAACTAGTATGAGGAACTCCTCCTCCTCCGGTCCCTCCTACCCCCATCCAACAACACGAGTCCCTTCTGCCTGCATCTGGGGCGGAGGTGGGGGGTTGGGGGAGGATGGTTAGGCCTAGGAGAAAGTCTTTAGAGACGTATTCCTTCTCTGTGTCTTTCTCCCGCGTAGTGGCTCCTTGGCTCTTCCTCGAGGAGGATCTTAAGAGGATGAGCTTCGGTAATAAGTCACACTTAAGACGCTCTTATGAGGGATCTCCTCCATATCTATTAGGGCTCATTCCCTACTTGGGATTTCGTTTATGCTCACGACTGAATAACGGAGGAGAAGATAGGACTTTCCTTTATGCCACTGTTTGGATTTGGCTTCCTCCTTAAGTCTTGTTTGCTTTGCTTCCCTGATAACTTTCTTCAGTACGAAATTATGTGCTATGAAGTTGCATTTTACTAGAATTGTATATTTTAATGTTTAGTCTTTTGAGGTATTTAAATGACTTCTTTATGTGGTGAACATTTAAGAGGATGTAAATATTATTCTTTACAAAAGTTATCTTCTATATCGAAGACATTTGCTAACATGACGACAGCAAAAATTTTATGAAAAAGATATATGCGTCTGTCTTGTTACGAACATACAAAGTAACACACAAGAACGTGTAAAAAAAAAAGAAGGGTAAAAAACAGATTTAAAAATATTGACAATAAATCATAAATGACACCCTTTCATTGCAGTCTTATGATATTCATTTGAGAGAATCTTATGCCTAAAGACAAGTAAATATATATATATATATATATATATATATATATATATATATATATATATATATATATATATATATATATACACATGTACTGGTTATGATGATAACGAACATATATATTCTTTCCAAGATTTCGTCATGACAAAATGTTCCTCGATAGAGTGCTGGAACTGCCTGTTTTCCTCATGCAATCTCCCCGAGTGCGTGGAAGACAGAAAACCCTCTTTGGCCTTTTATGATTTACTTTTATAGTTTCATTGCGTGTATAAAGGCAACGGAGGAAAGACTGATAAGGAAGTGTTCGTACACAGCTACGTTTTATCTTTTTATTTGCGTGTTCGTAAGGCAATGTTGGATTCCCACGTATGCTAGTTTATATTTTGCTGGAAACCTGAGCTTCTTTTAAAGTATCGATTGCGAAAAGTTTACTGATTCTCAGCTTTGACTCTCCTTATTTTATATATGTACACGAGCACACACTCTATATATATATATATATATATATATATATATATATATATATATATATATATATATATATATATATATATATATATATATATATATATATATATATATATATTTGTGTGTGTGTAAACTCACTGTGAAATAATACAATCATGTTTCCTGATATCTTTCGCATTCTCCCCACCAAAACGTCCCTCCAAATGGCCAATATTTGCAAAAAACTGAAGTCTGGCTTACTCTTGCTTATGTGACATTAACATGGTAAAGAGTGACCCCATTTTCCCTCACTACAGAACATACACTAATATCCGTGACAAGTTTTGACAAGAAACTAAATTATGACAAATAATGCACTTGTGTCAGAGCACCAGAACTTAGAACCAACTTGACAAAAGCTTTTGGCCAAATAGAAGTCGCTGATGTAAGCTAAGGCAGTATCTCACAGGCATTCATACGCGCCACTTCAGTCTTGCCATCTGGCGGCCAGTTGCCAAAACATGTATATGAGAAAACTGTCCTGATTGACAGCTCTGTACATTTGACAAGGAGGGCATTCTGGCAATTGTGGCGAAGGGCATATTATTATCTTACAAATTGACCTAGGTACGAAATGACCCATTGGAAGCCATAAAGGCCCTAGGGGCCAGTATGCAAGGGCTGGAGGTGGATGGGTGAAGAACTGGTATCGAAATGACAATCTTCAGGAGAGCACTTCCATGTATTCGCTCGTCCCGGATCGCTTCGGCCGCGGGGAAATTTGGCCTGAGGGTTTGATGATTATCGGTCCTTTCGCTGCTTTATTGTGTTTTATTGCCGCGTCTTATCGGCGAAGCCGTTACGCCACTCGATAACGGTTTGTTTATTTCCGGTCGAATCGGCGCTTCCGCTGCCGATATATGGTTTGTTCGTGATTGAAAATGGATTTTCGCGGGGTAGTAGACGGGGCGGGGAGTGTTGGTACCCTTATCTCGTCTGCGTCTCTTGCGTTGTTTTGTCAGTATATCTTATCATTGTTGTTTTTCCTCGTTCAATTCTTAATGTTCCTTTAATGCTCTTTGGGATTATTTTTCTTTTTCCAGGGATGGGGGAATAGGGGTGGTGGGTGGATACGGCTGGGGGGGCTGGCAACTCAGCAGCATTACCTTATCACTGACGCTTCTTCTTCTTCTTCTTCTTCTTCTTCATCTTCTTCTTCTTCTTCGTCTTCTTCTTCTTCTTCTTCTTCTTCTGTCTTTATATGGTATTCAATAATCGGTTTGTGTGAATGTGACGAAAATAACGTTTACTCTTTACATATATTTTTTTTTTTATTCTATGCTGTTGAGAAGGAAGACGAAGAACGCCGTGACTCCACCAATGCAAGGGACAGTGGGTCACAATGTGGCCTAAACGAACGGGGATGTGTATTGTAGCTGGAAATACTTTAGTCAAAACACTAACTCATCATTAAAACAGTCACCCCTAAAACATTAGGAAGAGCGATTAATAATAATAATAATAATAATAATAATAATAATAATAATAATAATAATAGTAATAATAATAATAATAATAATAATAATAATAATAATAATAATAATAATAATAATATTTATTATTATTATTATAAAAAGCCATAAAGTGAGATGTATAAATTAAGTGGGATGTATAAACAAATGCTATATTCCTAAAAAGTCAGTAGAAAAATTTTAAAAAATATCATTTCTACTTCAAATCGGCCCAAAAACCATTAGCTACTTAAACAATAACAAGAGGCTTGGGATATCAATAAACATAAGAGGAAACTTTTTTTTTTAATAAAGGAAAAAATAAAACAATACCCAGAAAAATAAGCCATATCCAATACCCCACCACGGAAAGTGTTCAAAAGAGAGATAGATTCTACTTCAGCCTCCATAAGCCACCCACACGTAAGCGCCTCAGCGTAAGGGATTATCTTACGTCGGAGATCACTTTTCCTCCTTTCTATTTCTTCCACAATATGGGATGGTGAATAACTCCCTTTTTCTTTTCAGAGTGCGGGGGGTGGAAGATGGAGGGGTGTGGGGCTGGTGATATATCTCCGCACACACACACACACACACACACACTTACACACAAGTCGG
>NC_089749.1:24165161-24185161 GCF_040412425.1 Macrobrachium rosenbergii
ATATATATATATATATATATATATATACATATATATATGTATATGACTATTTATCATTATCATCAAGTGATTCTTTATACAATCAGAAAGCTACAACTCGTCCTTTTTACTATCCAATTCACTTACCTCGGAAATAATATATTTTCATATGTTAGTGTGTCACTGTAGTCCTGATTCCTCGTCCGTCGCTAGTTCGAACCACGGGACGGTGACTTATTATCAACTGAAAATTCCTTCGGTAACATATATGAAAAAAATATATTATTTCCGAGGTAGAGTGAATTTGATATTAAAGCGATTTGGTTGTAGCTTTTTGATTGTATATGAATCACGGTGATGCGGGATAAATAGTCATAATATGGCTGAGCGGCGCATAAACGCATCTGGCACGTCAACATGGCAGAGGGTGGGTGATATCGCCTAAACGCAAAACACCTGAGTTCGACGGGAGATGATGGGAGATGTTATTCACTTATACCTCTGTGGCCGAAAGCTTTAGGTGTGTCACTTGTAAGTCCTGATTCCTCGGTCCGTCGCTGGTCGACCACCGGACGGTGGACTTATTATCAACTAAAAATTCCCCTTCAGTAATAATATATGAAAATATATTATTTCTGAGGTAGAGTAATTGGATATTAAAGGACGGGTTGTAGGTTTGATTGTATATGAATCACGTGAGGATAAATAGTCATAATATGGTTACGCGGCGACAAACGCATCACACGGTCAATATGGCAGAGGGTGGATATCGTCTCCAAACGCGAAAACAATTCCGAGTTCGACGGGTGAGATGATGGAGATGTTATTCACTTATACCTCTCTTTGTGGCCGAAAGCGTTAGTGTGTCACTGTAGTCCTGATTCTCGTCCGCCGCTGGTTCGAATTTCACGGACGGGTGGACTTATTATCAACTAAAAATTCCCCTTCGGTAACATATATGAAAATATATTATTTCCGGAGTGTAGAGTGAATTGATATTAGGACGGTTGTAGGTTTCGATTGTATATGGAATCACGGTGATGGATAAATAGTCATAATATGGTTATCGCATGACAAACGCACTACACGGTCAACATGGCAGAGGTGGTGGATATCGTCTCCAAACGCAAAACACCTGAGTTCGACGTGGGTGAGATGATGGGGGAGATGTTATTCATTTATACCTCTTTGTGGCCGAAAGCGTTAGTGTGTCATCAGTCCTGATTCCTCGTCCGTCGCAGGTTCGACTCCTCACGGACGGTGGACTTATTATCAACTAAAAATCTCTTCGGTAACATATATGAAAATATATTATTTCCGGAGTGTAGAGTGGAATTGATGTTAAAGGATTTGCTGTAGGTTTCTGATTGTATATGAATCACGGTGATGTGATAAATAGTCATAATATGGCTACGCGACAAACGCACCACACGGTCAACATGGCAGAGGTGGGTGGATATCGCCTCAAACGCAAACACCTGAGAGTTCGACGGGTGAGATGATGGAGATGTTATTCACTTATACCTCTTTGTGGCCAAAAGCGTAGTGTGTCACTGTAGTCCTGATTCCTCGCCCCCGCTGGTTCGACTTAATGGACGTGGACTTATTATCAATCAAAATTCCCCTTCGTAACATATATGAAAAAATATATTATTTCCGAGGTAGAGTGAATTGGATATTGAAGGACGGTTGTAGGTTTTGATTGTATATGAATCACGGTGATGTGATAAATAGTCATAATATGGCTACGCGCACAAACGACCACACGGTCAACATGGCAGAGGTGGGTGGATATCGCCTCCAAACGCAAAACACCTGAGTTCGACGCAAGAGATGGGAGATGTTATTCACTTATACCTCTTGTGTACGAAAGCGTTAGTGTGTCATCAGTCCTGATTCCTCGTCCGCGCTGGTCGACCTCACGGGACGGACTTATTATCAACTAAAATTCCTCGTAACATATATGAAAATATATTATTTCCGAGGTAGAGTGAATTGGATATTAAAGGACGGTTGTAGCTTTCTGATTATATATATATATATGTGTGTGTGTGTGTGTGTGTGTGTGTGTTTCTACTTTATGTATGGTTTGATGATCTACCTTTTAAATCTGCGATATTTCAGTCTATCACCGAGCTGCAGAAAGAGTTAAAGCAAGAGTTGACCGGACTCTTTCGTGTTCTAACGCCTCCTTAGAGTAAAGTGATAAAAAACCGTAAGGCATTACAAGGATCACCTAAATACAAGAAACAAAAACATTACCGAACTACTAACGAAAAACTCCTTGTCTAATAATATTTGTGCATGTTTGAGCTGCTGCCGCCACGATTTTCTTTATCATACATGGTTCGACAATGTTTTGTTGTATGTTTCCTTTTCAGAACGAGGGCTCTTTTGAATGTTTCTGGTTAAGGCCGTGGTTAGTTTCTTTCATATACTGGAATTAAGTTAAGTATACGTTAGTTTAACCAGACCACTGAGCTGATTAACAGCTCTCTTAGGGCTGGCCCGAAGGATTAGATCTGTTTTACGTGGCTAAGAACTAATTGGTTACCTAGCAATGGGACCTACAGCTTATTGTGGAATCCGAACCACCTTATAAAGAGAAATTAATTTCTATCACCAGGAATTAATTTGTCTAATTTTTCATTGGCCGGTCGGAGATTCGAACGCGGGCCCAGCAGAGTGCTAGCCGAGAACGATACCAACCCGTCCAACGAGGAACTCATATACTGAAATAAACTACTGATTGCAGTCCCTGTTCAAAAACTATATTTACGTAGTTTCGATTGTAATTCGAAATCCTTGCCATTTTGTGCCACACACTTTTTATTACATTGATTGCTAGACCTTATATGAACAACTCATAATATATATATATATATATATATATATATATATTGCATATATATATATATATATATATATATATATATATATATATATATATTCTGTAATAGTCTATATACTAGCTGACTAACCCGGTGCTGGCTGGGAAACTTGATGGATTTAGAAAAATTTTCCTGCACCTCCTTGTACTGATTGTCCATTTTATCCAGAAATTACTGTGCTGACTGACCCTTTTATCCTTATATTGCTGTGCTGTTTGTCCCATTTATCCAGGTATTACTGTGGTGACTGTCCCTTTTATCCAGAAATTACTGTACTAACTGTTCCTTTTATCCAAATATTACTGTACTGACCGTCCCATTTATCCAGATATTACTGTGGTAACTGTTCCACTTATACAGGTATTACTGTAGAGACTGTCCATTTTACACAGGTATGACTGTGCTGACTGTTAAATTTATCCAGGTATTTCTATACTGACTATCCCTTTTACACAGGCATTACAGCAATGACTGTCCCTTGTATCCAGTTATTACTGTGGCGACTGTCCCTTTTATCCAGGAATTGCTCTACTGACTTTTCCATTTATCCAAGTATTACTGTGTTGACTGTCCCTTTTACTTAGGTGTTACTGTGCTGGCTGTCCATTTTACTCCGGTATTACTGTGCTGACTGTCCCTTTTATCCAGACACTCCTGTGGTGACTGTCCCTCTCATTCAGGTATTATTGTGGTGACTGTCCCATTTATCCAGATATTACTGTACTGTCTGTCCCATTTATTTATCCAGGCCATTTCTGTTCTGTCTGTCCCTTTTATCCAGGTATTACTGTGGTGGCTGTCCCATTTATCCAGGTATTACAGTGGTGGCTGTTCCATTTATCCAGGTATTACCGTGGTGGCTGTCCCATTTATCCAGGTATAACTGTTGTGGCTGTCCCATTTATCCAGGTATTACCTTGGTGGCTGTCCCATTTATCCAGGTATTACTGTGGTGGCTGTCCCATTTATCCAGGTATTACTGTGGTGGCTGTCCCATTTATCCAGGTATTACTGTGGTGGCTGTCCCATTTATCCAGGTATTACTGTGGTGGCTGTCCCATTTATCCAGGTATTACCGTGGTGGCTGTCCCATTTATCCAGGTATTACTGTGGTGGCTGTCCCATTTATCCAGGTATTACTGTGGTGGCTGTCTCATTTACCCAGGTATTACTGTGCTGACTGTCCCTTATATCCAAGGATTATTGTGCTGAGTGTCCCATTTATCGAAGTATTACCATGGTGACTGTCCCTTGTATCCAAGGATTATTTTGCTGACTGTCCCATTTATCCAGGTATTGCTGTGGTGGCTGTCTCATTCATCCAGGTATTACTGTGCTGACTGTCCCATTTATACAGGTATTACTATACTGTCTGTCCCCTGTATCCGAGTATCGGTTCGGATTTCTATAGCGCACAATCATAACCACAAAAATAAAAGAAACATTCGCTTATATATATATATATATATATATATATATATATATATATATATATATATATGACTATTTATCACATCACCGTGATTCATATGTACAATCAGAAAGCTGGTAAACGTCCTTTTTAATATCCAATTACCACCTACCTCGAAGTAATATATTTTCATATATGTTACCGAAGGGGAATTTTTTAGGTGATAATAAGTCCACCGCCCCGTGGATCTAATCCAGCTTACGGACGGGGAATCAGGATCACAGTGAGACGCCAAACCAGTCGGCCACAAGAGAGGCATAAATGAATACCATCTCCCATCAGCCCACCCGTCAACTCAGTGTTTTGGCGCTTTGGAGACGATATCCACCCACCTCTCTGCCATAAATACGCGGTAGTGCTTTGTCGCACTTTAGCCATTTATGACTATTTATCACATCACCGTGGATTCATATACAATCAGAAAGCTACAAACGTCCTCTTTATATCCAATTCACTCACCGAAGTAACATATTTTCATATATGTTACCGGCGAATTTTTTAGGTGATATTAAGTCCACCGGGTCCCGTGGGATCGAACCAGCGACGGACGGGAATCAGGACTCAGTGACATCAACCAGTCGGCCACAAGAGAGGCATAAATGAATACCATCATCAGCCCACCCGTCGAACTCAGGTGTTTTTATGCTTGAGACTTATATCCACTTTACCCCTGCTATAAGTTGGCTGAAAAGTGCTTTGTCGCATCGTGGAGCATTTATACTATTTATCACATCATCGTGATTCATATACAATCAGAAAGCTACAAACGTCCTTTTTAATATCCACCACTTACTCGAAGTAATTATATTTTCATATATGCTACCGTAAGGGGAATTTTTAGGTGATATTAGTCCACCAGTCCCGTGGATCGAACCAGCGACGGACGGGGAATCAGGACTACAGTGACATCGTTAACCAGTCGGCCACAAGAGAGGTATAAATGAATACCATCTCCCATCAGCCCACCCGTCGAACTCAGGTGTTTTGCGTTTGGAGACGATATCCACCCACCTCTGCCATATGTTGGTCGTAGTGCTTGTCACGAGTCATATTATGACTATTTATCACATCACCGTGATTCATATACAATCAGAAAGCTACATGAATCACGGTGATGTGATAAATAGTCATAATATGGCTACGTGCGACAAACGCACTACACGGCCAAAAACTTACAAAATATCTGATGATAAATATATGAAAAGTCTCAATTTGGCGAAAAACTAAGTAGTTCTAAATATACAATATGATTAACTGAAAGCCTTAGAATATTTTTGCAAAGAGAACTCAATCACATATCTCACCATAAAGCTCTCGTAGCTACTGGAAAATGATTTAAAAGAGATTTTACCATAGGAATTATAAGAAATGGAAAAATGTGCAGTAAATAGTCTCACTATAGGATATTCAAGATGCTGTTGAAATGATTGAAACGAGAATATATGTTACTGAAGTACTAATGAAATAAGCAACTGCAAAGTAATTTAACCCACCTTAATGCAAAAAAATAAAGAAAAGTAAAACAATTCACGTACGAGACAATTTCTTTTGGGAGCCAAATCAGTCTCAATTGTTTTTTTTTTTTTTTACATAAAATTACATAGAATATACTTCACATAGAATATATTTTAATTGAAATAAATATAAGCTAAAACGCACCATCACAATTAATGTACATTATGCTTGTTGCAATCCGTATAACATTCGAAGACTACCAATATAAAAATGAAGCAGGAAATATTCTAAAAAAACTGAGGTATTTTGACTTACTAGAAACATAATCAATGATCCCCTAATATCAAACCCAAATGAAACAATACAAGTATTTACGAAAACTACTTGAAAGGTAACTTCACTGGATGGCATTAAATCTGACAAACGAGTAATTCACTAATGTATTGATAACACTCGCCTTCCACTATTTCTTGTTACGTAACTTTACGACAATTGGTGCCGAGGCTGTTGGCAACAGAACCGAATTGAAATTAGGAGAGTGTAACGCCAGAACAGCTGTGCGGGATGTTGAGTTGCGTGCAGGTAAAGACTATTATTATCATGATATCGAGACACAGTAGTTATTTGTAAGATGAGTTCTATGAGGAAAAGATAGTAGTTGGTAGCGGCAGATTTAATATTGGTAGTAGTCGCGAGAGACCAGGTACTAATGTACTTCATCTCTTATCCATGTTGGCTCCTAGGGGAAATAAAAAGTTAGAATACGATACAGGATTTACGAAGTTATGAGGTTAGCTATGGTGGATGGCGCATGTATTTATACATACACACACACACACACACACACACACATATATATATATATATATATATATATATATATATATATATATATATAGTATATATATATATATATATATATATATATATGGTTATAGAATCTAATGGTCACTTTTACCAGATACATGGAAAATATTACGCCTTTAACTTCGAATTCCTCCCCACTTTTTGGATACGCTCATCACTACAACGTCTATGGATCCAAGTGCAAGAAATCTGAAGAAATTATGACGTCCGGTCGTGGGAAACGAACCCCTCGGTACCATAATCACAATGAGATCACGTTGCCCATTAGCGAAAAATTCGAGAAGTTAAGAGGGCATTGTGGCTATTTTACAATTGCATACACACACACACACACACACACACACACACACACACATACATATATATATATATATATATATATATATATATATATATATATATATATATATATATATATATATATATATAGATATATACATACATACATTAAGATAAAATCTAAAACTAAGTACAATGATAACTGACGTAATCGACAGTGAAGGACAAGACCTCATGTAAATAAAGCTATGCGGCTGGCTCTATTGAAACACCTGTTGGTACCCAGCAATCTGATAAATAAAGACGAAATGGCCTGGAAGATATTCACATATCGAATCTTTAGGTTTCCTGTTTCACAAAGTGCCACAGTAATTGGAACTTTAACCTTGAAATGAAAGAGTAGAGTGAAGTTTTAAATGGAGAAGGAATAACGAACAGCCTTGATATAAAAAAAAAGAAAGAAATAGTTTCTACTATTTACGAGGGCACATAAGCTTATGTAAGTAAATCAGGATTATGTCAGTAGAATCTTTTTTTTATCTTTTATTAATGTCAGTAGAATCTTTTCTTTATCTTTTATTAGTGTCAGTAGAATATTTTTTTTTATCTTTTATTAGTGTCAGTAGAATCTAAAGTAATCTTACTTTGCGTTCTTCACCATTTAATGAACATAATTGCATTTATACTTTTTTTTTAGTAACTACCTGAAATAAAACATGCATTCTAATTCTCGTAAAATCAAAATCGATCCTAAATTTGAGCTTTTGCTGTCGATGTAAAGCCCTGTCTCCCACCGTAGCATAGGAAACGAATACTGATCGGTCTTCAAATAGGTCTGTGTTCTGTCATTTACTTAGAAAAATCTTTGACGCTCTGCAAAGTAAAGGTATTGTGATGTCTACAGTGTTTATAGTGGAAATTTTTTCATTTTACTCTGTAAGTATTTTCACTGAGAATAGGAGAGAGAGCCACTTCACTGAAGTCAAGTGGAAACGCCAGAGTCATTAATCCTCTTATTAAACGGTACTACCTCGTGTTAAAGATTTATCTCTTGTTTCTAGGAAATACAACCTAATCTTTTAAAAGAAGATTCGTGTATGCTTTCCATTCTAGAGAATCTAATCCGTTCTAGAGAGTCCACGTGCTTAGAAAATGTATGTATGGTCTTCATAAACAGTCTTGTATAGTCCTCATTCCAGAGACTTTAACCCATTAGAAGAGGCTTGTATTCTGTTCATCCGAGAGAGTAAGGCCTTTTGGGAGAATGTTGTGTGCTCTTTATTCTGGAGCGCATAGCCCGTTAAATGGAATGGAATATAGAACTTAGGCCAAAGGCCAAACACTGGGACCTACGAGGTCATTCAGCTCTGGAAAGGAAGTTGAGAGTAGGTAGGTCTGAAGGGTGTAACAGGAGGAAAACCCAGCAGTTGCGCTAAGAAATAATTGTTAGGAGACGGTGGATAGAAAGGCAGAAGAAAGATACGAATGGAGGTACAGTGAAAGGAAAGCTGCCTACAGTGGCCCCCCTGAGGCGCACTGAAGGCGCTATCCCCCTACGGGGTAATGCCCGTTAAAAGAGGATTGTATATTCCACATTATGGAGATTGTAACCAGTTAAAAGATCTTGTGTGTTCCTCGTTCTAGAGCTCATAATACATTCAAGAATATATTATGATCTGCATTCTAAAGACTGTAACCGATTAACAAGAGGCGCCCTGTGTTCCTTGATCTAGCGAGTATAACCACCTTGGAGAGGTGGAACTTTGATTGCTTACTCTTGAGACTATAATTAGGTGGAAAAAAGTTCAGGATACTCTTTATTCTTAATAAGAGTACAACTGTGTAACACAAAGTTTTTAATGCAGTTGAAAAAGCATTACTAATGTGAAAGAGGTCTTTTAGTATTGGTTGTGATCTTACCTATAATGTATTTACTTCATAGACATGTTGATTGGATATCTGTTATGTAAGGAATGCATGACAGAGACACAAGTTGTTATTATTATTATTATTATTATTATTATTATTATTATTATTATTATTATTATTATTATTATTAAAATAATACTGCAATATATTGCTGAATGATTGCATGGTACTGTCGGCGGAATTTTGAATCAGACTGCAGTTATTAGATCTCTGACATATTTTCAACAATGGGAGTCTAACTTAATCTAAACCAACCCAACCTAACCTAGGAGGTCATATCCTGCCTGAGACATATTGACCGTGAAGTCAGGCACTGGTTTTTAGTTGTCTGTAAAAGAAAACTATTGTGCCGGATTTGTCTGTCCATCTGCACTTTATTTTGTGCGCCTCAGATCGTAAACTACTAAGTCTGGAGGGCTGCAATTGGGATCTTGATCATCCACACCTTCACTCATCAAACATACCAAAACTGCAAGCCCCTCTAGCCTCCAGTAGTTTTTATTTACTTAAGGTTAAGTTAGTTGATAATCATTAGCTTCTGGCAACGATATAGGATTGACATCGCATGGTTGTGGTTAAAGTTTCATGGGTCGTGGTTAATACAGCATTATAACGAGACCACCGAAAGATAAATCTATTTTCGGTGGCCTTGATTATACGCCGTAGCGGCTGTATAGAAAACTCGATTGCGCAGAAGAAACTTCGCGCTGTATTTACTCGTTTCGTTCGGTCTCAATGTGAGCCATAACCGTTATCTTGTTCTCTCGAGAAAATGGGGACTTTTTTCTTTTACCCCAAAAATGCATTCCTATATCTCAAAACATAGTTAGCCTACTTGTTTTTAGTTAAAAGGCCTAACTTTTGGTAAGATTTTCGTAAGAGTCTGTATTTAACAAATCGCGTTATTTTGCTAACAAATAAACAGGCAAACCAACGAAGATTATAAATAAACAAGTAAAATATGGGCAGAAGTTTCTTCGGCGCAATCGAGTTTTCTGTTCAGCCACCAGCGTCTAATCAAGGCCACTGAAAATAGATCTATCTTTCGGTGGTCTTGGTATAATGCTGTATGAGCCGCGGTCCATGAAACTTAACCACGGCCTGGTGAAACCCATCCCATATCGTTGCCAGAAGCACGACCAAGGCTAACTTAACCTTTTTACAAAATAAAACTACTGAAGCAGAGGGTTGCAATTTGCTATGTTTGACGACTGGAGGGTGGATGATCAACATACAAATTTGCAGCCCTCTAGCCTCAGTAGTTTTAGGATCTGAGGGCGGACAGAAAAAGTGTGGACAGGAAATAGTGCGGGCAGGATAAATTGCGGACGGACAGACAAAGCCGGCACAATAGTTTTCATTTATAGAAAACTAAAAGCAACCTTATGATCCCAGTTCACAAGGCCATAATCAACCTGACGGCGCGCAATAGAGCATTGGTATGTACGCTTGGTTAGTACAGAAGATTATTCGTAAAATGGATAATCACCTTACCTATGTGTTGTGATACCAGCTTTCAATTAACATTCTGCCTCCTTTGAGAATTAGTTCTCCAGTGAATACCGGATCTATCAGCCTCCTATCTCTTAATTACAGAACAGTGGAGACAGCGCGCCGGTGGTAATCTGATTACTTCCGTAATTGCAACTCTCGTGGAATTAATGATGATCACGTGCACAATATGTTCTTCCCGTAATTTAAACACTAAAGTCCGTTCATTATTTGTTATAGATTGGCTAAGCTCAGGAGAAAGCATCTCATTAAGAAACTATTGTTACGAGAAAATGATAATTTTTTTTTTATTGGCATTTAGGAAGCAATTAGAGAACACGAATGCATGTCTTATATGGAGAGCTCACCTACACCCGTGTTTGAGAGAGAGAGAGAGAGAGAGAGAGAGAGAGAGAGAGAGAGAGAGAGAGAGAGAGAGAGAGAGAGAGAGAGTCCCAAATATAGACTGGATACATTCCTATCCTCTCGGTAACCGAATTTCTCAGCACAAAAGTATGGTGCTTACCGTATATACTGAGAAAAAGCTACCGATGCCGAATGCCTAATCTTATGATATATTATTCTTTAGTGTTGTTGTGGCAGATGTGGCTCAAATTATGATTATGATGTTACTAATTATAGAAGATTTGTATTTGATTTATATATATATATATATATATATATATATATATATATATATATATATATATATATCTTTCTTTCTTCTTTCTTTTTTTCTTTTAACGTGCTTTTTATTCCATTTTGTATGGGGTGTTAATGATGCCTTCTCTTTTGAAGGACTTTTTGATTTGCTTTGGGGTAGACCTGTGGTCTCGATCGGCTGCCCTGCCTGACATCGCTTAGACCCCCGGCATGTATGTTTCATGTATCATAACAGACCCAACGCCCTTCTTCCCAGCAGCGAGAAGTTATTGCGCGGGTATGGCGAGCGTTCGAGACGTGAGATGTTTGTTATGTTTTTTAGAAGGTGTTGTAGTGGCTTTGTTTTGTGTGTATTTAGTCTGTAACATCCATTTGCTTTTTAAGCAAAACCTATCCGTTGATTTTGTATATATAATCCCGGGATGTCTACATTGGATAGCAAGGTGTCTGGGCTCTCTCTGATCAGCCGGCTTGTGGGATTGAACCTGCGCTACAGACCCTACGAAGTCCGAAGGTTGCTGTAACCGACTGAGCTATCGAGGCTCTATATATATATATATATATATATATATATATATATATATATATATATATATATATATATATATATTGTAAATGATACATTACACACACATATATTACTGTATATATACTATATATATATATATATATATATATATATATATATATATATATATATATATATATGTGTGTGTGTGTGTGTGTGTGTGTGTGTGTACTGTATATATATAGATATATATACATATATAAGAATGTTTGTATATAAGTTTGTCAGTCTATAGAAATCCAAACCGCTCGACAGACCCAGACAAAATTTTGCACACGGCCTCTATGTCACCCCACAAAGATTTTTCACTCAAAATCAAACCCTTACCCCGAGACATATATACAAACACAGACAAAACAAATGAAATTTTCGTTTTTACGTCACCTTTTCCTTCAGTTTTCTTGGTTTATTCTCATTTTTCACCTGACCCTTCACCTTTTTTTCTGGTGCTGCCAGAAGTATGATTAACCTACAACAATAAACCCCCTGTAATATCAATTTCTGATCACAGTTTACGTGAATTTTTATCATAATTTATGATAATAATTAATATAATTATTTATTACCTCAATAAAATCTAAATTGAAAACCTAAATCGATAAATTTTTTTCCGTGCATGTGTAGTAGTGGCTTAACGCCACGATTTCAGCCAGCAGAGACCACCAACAAACTCATTTGCCCCACCCATTCATACATATGGTTGAAGACGTTATATGTTCTAATAAGTAAATAAATGCATTCACTTTTTGCATACAGTGTAAAAATGGTCCTAAATGCGATCCTACGTTATTTATTACACGCCAACATCGTGTACGGAGAACAACACGTTGTTGGCTGTGTTGGAATAATCGAAATATCACCTTGGACACTCCAGAGGTTGGAATTGATTATCGTGCGAATTGGCAAAAATCTTAACTGCATACTGAAGATCAATTTCTTTTAACGTTGTTTGGTACTGATTACCTGAAAGATAATGACTGAAATTCTAGATTAAAACTTTACAGGAATGAAGATCATTACATCTGAAAATATTTTCCGAAAGGCACTTGTAGGGTAAATGTATTAGATGCAAATAGGGATTTAAGAAACGAGAACTGCTGCACTTCGAGTAACTCGAAGTACCCACATATCACACAACACGTCAATTCATACCCTTTGCTCATGTAATCATACACAATAATGAATAGTATTCCCATCATTTAGAAAAATAAAATCATTGTTTATGGTTATATATTAGAATGATATATATTCATTTCTTTCTTTTATTATTGCGTATTTATTCAAAACAAAAAATACCTATTCCCTAATATTCCTCCACGAAGGGAAATATTTTGTTTGAGTCATGATTACAGTGCATTATTGTATGAATTGACCAAGTTAATAGATGCCGTGCGTGTAACTTTATACACAATAATTCTACGTTAAGGAATTTGATGTCATTGTAAACATAATGAGTTGTAATTTATCATCTTATGTTAAAAAGTCCCTAAAGTCAATACAAAAAATATGTATCACAAGTTGAAGTTAGACTTGCAGGAAAGTGTTTTGCCACTTTTTTTCTTAAGATGATGAGGGGGTGGAAGGTTAACTTTACCGGTAATTCACTTAATAATAGGAAAAAATTAAAAGGCGTAACAGAGTATAGACTAAATATTTCATATTAAAAAAAAAAAGACGTCTACTCTCATACAATATTCATGAATGAGTTTAAATTAGAACTGAGGAGTTGGTTCAGTTTTTTATGAATAGGACAGTGAAGTTTACTTTCTTTATAGTAACACATTATCATAAAAAGATATCATTGGCCTAGGCCTATGCCAAATTGTCTGTATCGCATGGAAATATTGTTTAAGATTTTTATCGTATGACTTGGGCTTATAATAGCCTACAAATAGTATTAAAGGGTCTAACAGTGATATGAATAATCCCCAGATGAAATACAGTGGCAAACTGTCACGTAATTGGCTCTAACCTGTCCACACATGCAACTACCTGTCAGCCGGTCAGATGATATTTAGGTAATACCATCAGTTCATCCGTTCTGGTGAGTGGACTGTCTCCGCCCACAAACTGTTATCTACACGTTAGGTTTAACGGAAGTTTCGATGAACTGACAGAAGAAATAACAGGTCAACTTGTGGGTGTTAGGGAGGCGAAAGCGGCGGGGCGGGGGGGATGAGAGAGAGAGAAAGAGAGAGAGAGAGAGAGAGAGAGATAGTTTATCGAATGTCAATCGAGTTTTTTCAGGTATGATGGTTTTGTCAGCTAGTATAATATATATATATATATATATATATATATATATATATATATATATATATATATATATATATATGTGTGTGTGTGTGTGTGTGTGTGTGTGTGTGTGTGTGTGTATATATATGTATATATATACTCGAAAAATGAATGGTGAAAAAGATTATTTTCAAAATTTCCTGAACCTTCAGATAGCAGAACTTAAATAACGATAATTGCCATAAAAAAAGAAGAAGGGTTATCGATATTGCAAAAATATATATATATATACATATATATATATATATATATATATATATATATATATATATATATATATATATATATATATATATATATATGTGTGTGTGTGTGTGTGTGTGTGTGTATATATATACATATAGCACCGTGAGTAAAAAAAGAAATACAAAGGATATTACGGACTGACAATATACACGAATATAATAGAAATAATGTACATAAGAGTAGAAGTAAAAAAAAATACTAATACAATAGCGGTATATATATAGGACAGAACAGTATAAGTAATCAAGAAGATATCTAAAGAAAATATCTGCTAATAACGAACGAGAATCCTAGATGAAAATAAAGAAAAATCAAGAAAAATCAAGAATAATCAAGGCCTCACCATAGACAACTGTCGCGAGCAGATACGGCAGTCCTGACGTCAATCGTCACACCTGACAGCTGTCATGCGTCACGATTCCGTGATCCCCGGCGAAGCATGATAAACGTTAGCCGTTGATCCCCGTTACTATCTGCTATATTTCTTCCGTCTTCTCACGCTATTCGAGAGCATTGTTATGCATCACACAACGAGGTGGTGATGGGAAATAAGGTGTAGAAGGTGTTACCGTATTTCATTGTAAGAGATTTTTAGGCTTAAGTTCTTCGACGCGTGGCAGACAGATTTCTCTGACAGAAACTGTAACAGATAAGTAGATATTTTGCTCCCTGAGAAACAAAATCATCATATTCTGTGTTAATATCTCTTGATAAATTGGTAGAAACGAGATAATAAGGAGGAGAAACGAGAGAGCATGTCATGATCCCGGGGACGTTATGCACCATCTCGGATTTGAATCCAAGGTACCTTAAATTTGCAGAATGATTTTTTTAAGGACGAAGGCAAAAGAGGCTAGTACCGGACTGGATGACGGCAAGCACCCATCTTCAAGACATTTCATAATGTCCTTAAGCTTTAAGTAATACACCTTCATCCACTATAACTTATTCACCAAGCAGTGGTACTATAGATTCTGTACTCAGAACAACACAGAAAGCTTTTACAGATATAGACAGATGTATCGGAAAAAGAATACAATTATTAACCTCTTGAATAGTTGTTAGTCTGAGGAGTGGTAATGTTTTCATAATATATCCTTATGAGATGTAAGTGAATTTGGTTATTTGTATATATATATATATATATATATATATATATATATATATATATATATATATATATATATGTGTGTGTGTGTGTGTGTGTGTGTGTGTGTGTGTGTATAATTTATATATATAAAGATAAAATCCACGAAGGAAAAGGAAGCACTGGAGCGCTGCGAGGCCTTTCGACTCTGCCGTCCTTTACTTAGCAGACTGAAGAAATATAAAGGTAAGTTTACAAAAAATAACTCATATAAATGACAGATGGGGATTACAAAGGAAAACTATTTACCTGGAATCCAACACAATTGAAGAATTAGTAGAACTGCCAAAACAGGGTTAAATATTTAAGAGGTCTTACAAAGGATTAGGATCAACCGTTCAGAAACAGGGACAGGACAATTAAAAGATTATACAAGGGGTGACTGACCACCAAAAATTATTAGTACAAAATAATTCTCTTTTTTGTAAACAATAACAATTTTTGCAAGATGAAAATTTCTACAAATAAAAAATTATATTAATCATACAAATACATAGAAAATATATATAATGTAACTAATTTGTAATTAAGTCAGTGATTATATCTTTTAGGTCATTCTTGACCATTCTTCTAATGCAAGGGTCCAAATAATACATGCCAGGGCTAAGGTTAAAATTACAGTTGGAAGCAAGCTGGATTATAGCGGACTCCAAAAGTTTTCTTGAAGAGAAATCTTTCGATCTGGCAATCACTGAACTTTCAGCCCAATTTATCCTGTGAGAGTTTTCACTTAAATGAATGAATGTAGCATTGGATGTTTGTCCAGTTTTGACTGAATACTTATGTTGCTTAATACGTTCATCCCCCAAATATTTAGACTGGCCAATATAAAAGAGGGCAGTCCAAAAACATGAAATCCCATATATTATGTTGTTGTTTTTTTAGGGCTATTTTTTTAATATTCCTTTATTGTGTTATTATAGGAAAAACGAGTGTTGACATTAAAAGATTTTAACAATGATTTTATGTTTTCAAAACCACTAAAATAAAGCAAGCTAAGAATGTTCTTAGGGCTTTCTTTATCCATGTTACTTTCACCATAAAACTTTTTGTGGGCTTTATTATAACAAATATCTAGTATATGTGAAGGATAACATAAAGCTCGTAAAAACATAGAAGAAAAAATTGATATTTTGATGTTAAGGTGATGGCCTGAGTAAAAATGGACATAAGTTAGGTTGTTGGTTGATTTCCTTTAAATACTGAATTTGCATTGAAATGGTTCTCTATGTATTAAAACATCTAAGAAAGGGAGGCAATTGTCTTTTTCTAATTCTAAAGTAAACTTAATGGATGGTACCTGGTTATTCAAATCACAAATGCACAACCTAGTGAGTGAAATAATATGACTTACAGGTAGAAGTAATTCATGATGGATTAGTTCATTACTAAGATACTCTAAAATAGAATCTATAGGGACTTTAGTAAAAAGAGAACAAACATCAAAACTGACGAATCTATCAGTGGGGCAAAAAGTGATTTTGTTTATCAACTAAGTCTAGACAATTATACAAGTGAGAATCGGAGATAGTTCCAAGTAACGGGGACAAGAGCTTGGTAATATATTTTGAGAGTTTATATGATATTGAGCCAACAGTACTGATAATAGGCCGCATAGGATTATTTTCTTTGTGCGTTTTTACTAATCCTTATAAGTAAGGTAACGAGGGAAATTTTACTGACAACTGACCTATTAGTTCTTTTTTTATCTTTAAGGATATTTTTCACTGTGCCATTGAAATTTTTTATGACTTGATCAAGGGGATTTTTTGTTAGTTTTTTAAGTCGTATCACCATTCAGTAGGGCTTGCATACGTGATATGTAGTCAGTTTTATCTTTATCTTACATTTTATCTTTATTTATATATTCATCATGTTCCATATTTTCGTGATTCAGTTATACACACACACACACACACACACACACACGCACACACACACACACACACACACATATATATATATATATATATATATATATATATATATATATATATATATATATATATATATATATATATATACACACAGAGAAAGAGAGAGAGAGAGAGATGTATAATCAGATAATTCCTTGTATCCACGTGTTGTCAAGGTGAGGTTGCGTGGCTACAACACATAATCTTCCACAGACGGCGGGCTGGAGTTTCCTAATTAAAGGGTACGTCGAAATAAGCTATTATTTACTTATTTGTTCGTCTATTTTTTGCATTTATTCATATTTTTTATCTTCCCCATATCTCTATTCTTTCTTTCCTCGGCGATTTCCTCTTTCATGTAAAATCGTATATAAATCTTTGTAATACCAACAAGGGAAAAATGTTTAGCCCTGCTTACCCAAGATTCACAAATGCAGTCCGCTGACCACAAAAGAGCTTTTAGGCACTTTCAGAAAGTCCGGATGATAAATCCTTGTGCAAAAATGAAAAATGTGGACGCAGAAAGGCATGAAGAAGTGGAGAAGTCATCTGCTTTAGAAAATATAATAAGCTACCTCTCATGCAATTTTCAATGTTTCGTCGTCAAAATCTAAATCTTCAACTTGGGGCCTTTAAAAGATACTTATTTTTCCCGTGAAAGAAAATGTGTAATCTGACATAAAAAATGAAGCTAAAATATAAAAAAAACGGGATTTAACTAAAGACGATGAGCCTATCGACTTCCTGAAAAATGGTGCATAACATAAAGGACATTCTACATGCATAACACACATGCAAACGTGCACGCGCGCACACACACATATATATGGGTGTGTGCGTGTGTGTGTGTGAGTATGCGTGTGTGTGTCTATGTGTTAAAACAGATGCAGGAAAAACCATAGAGGCTCAATTCAGCTTATGAGCGAAATACAATGTGCCCCCCCCCCCACATTCAGGAAAACTGCTAACGAGCGTTCAGCAGCTAACAACAATTGCCATTTCTTATCCCACATCGATCCTTCACAATACTGACTTTTATCTTAATGCACCCGTGAGTATCTCGCACGTGTTACCACAGCATATCATTCGCTTTGTCTACTGGATGAGGGAAATCGTTAATTATTTGATGTCAATAATTACTCTCCACTACCACTCGCAACCGTCAGCACACCTGCCATATGGTTAAGGCTTAAGGTTAGGCGTGTGGCTTGATTACCTCTGAATTACATATTCAGCATCTGTAGAGAAGGGTCTTTTGTCGGTGTTGTGGTTGAGAGACAAATTTCAGTAGCCAGCAGGGCGCTGTGGGGAAATTTGTTCTGTTCTTCGAGGAGCCAGTAACTCCCAGGCTAGTGAACTCAGATTCGAGGAGCCAGTGAGTCTCACGTTGGTGAAGTCAGCTTCAAGGAACCAGTGAGTCACAGGTTAGTCTCAGTTAATTTCGAGGAACTAGCGACTGTTATGTTAAGTCAACTTCAAGGAGCCAGTGAGTCTTAGGTTAGTTTAAGTTAACTTCGAGGAGCCAGTGAGTCTTAGGTTAGTTTAAGTTAACTTCAAGGAGCCAGTGAGTCTTAGGTTAGTTTAAGTTAACTTCAATGAGCCAGTGAGTCTCCAGTTAGTTTAAGTTAACTTCGAGGAGCCAGTGAGTCTCAAGTTATTAATAAAATCAACTTCGAGAAGCCAGTGAGTCTCCAGTTAGTTTAAGTTCCTTAGAGGAGCCAGTGAGTCAAAGTTTAAGTTAACTTCGAGGAGCCAGTGAGTCTTAGGTTAGTTTAAGTCAACTTCAAGGAGCCAGTGTGTCTTAGGTTAGTTTAAGTTAACTTCGAGAAATCATTGAGTGTCAGGTTACTGAAATCAACTTCGAAAAGCCAGTAAACCTCAGGTTAGTTTAAGTTACTTCGAGGAGCCAGTGAGTCTCGAGTTAATAAAGTCGACTTAAAGGAACCAGTGAGTCCCAGGTTAGTTTTAAGTTCACTTAAGGAGTAAGCGATTTTCAGTTTAACCAAATTTCGATGATTTAATGAGACTCAGGTTCATCAAAGTAAATGTTGGGGAACTGGTGAATTTTAGTCCAAATAAATTTTGAGAAGTCACTGACACTCAGGTTAGTTGAGGTAAAATTTGGGGGATTCCATGACGATCAGTTTTAGTAAATTGCGATGACTAATTGCACTCAAGTTACTTCAGGTAAACTTAGATGAGCCACAGGCTTTCAGGTTAATCAAATTAATAAATTTTATTCTGTTTCATTTGAGTATAATTTCTGAGGCGTGCACAGATGGCTCCTTACATGCCCAAGCAAGACTCAGTTAAGGCATCGAAGTGTACTGAAAACACGGAAAATAATTCTTCAGTGAAAAATTCTCTTCATGTGAATAACATTTCAACCTTCCGATCAAAAGAGGTGTTAGAAAAGTAAAAATTTCAAAGAAGAACAAACGAATAAGACCTCTATATAATGACTCACTTGGGATGGATTCTGGCGCGAGATTGATTATATCTACCTTTAAACAACACGATCTTTATCAATTAACAGGGCAGTATTTCTCATCTGGGATTTTTGACAGAGAAAAGTCACTAATTATATAGATGCTTTCGTATGAGTGTGTTAGTGAGTAGACCACTCGCTTGACTGTCCTAATAGATGAAGCCTAACAAAATGTTTTCTTGTTTTACATCTCACTGGCAACTTGGAGAAGCATGAAGTTTAACGAAGGTGGTCTCAGTTGTATTTCCTATTGATTGTTGTTATAACAGTAGATGCTGATAGCTGAAGGAGAAGACATAGCTTCCTCTTCATCTG
>NC_089749.1:24187661-24205161 GCF_040412425.1 Macrobrachium rosenbergii
AATTTATTAAGAAAAAAGCAATTTGAGATTTAAGTAAGATTCAAACCATTAACTATCACATAAGTTTTAAACATATACCTGATTAACCAAACTTAACACAAGTGTCTACTCAAAATATTACTGTCTGGAATCTATATAAATATTCATGAAATCTCAATAATAAGTATACACTAACAAAATGTAAAGTACCAGTACAAAACTTTGTAAAACACTAATTATAAAATTAGAGTAATCTGATAACACAGGCATGTAAGAATGAAATGACAAAAATGAAATATACTGTGTGTTTCACTAAGACAAAAATATGTTTAAGATTAAATCAATCTTTCAAAAATTATATTCCTTTTAAAAAAAGAAGTTAAACTCAAGTCTTTTCTAAGACTTTCTCAAGACAACATTGGCAGAGTCATAATGACATGCAATGATATGCATAAAGTGGCAACAAGACACATTAGAACTCACACCAATAGAGATATTATCTACTCCATCAAAATAATAATAATTCTCCTATCTGTAACAACACAAAACATATCCAAGTAGGTGTACCTTCTTGAACAGAAAATAATAAAATACCATTTTCACAATACTTGCACAATATAAAAATCTTGAATCCTCTTGCAAAATGGAGAATACACACTTCTTGGGTGAGTTTAACAAAACTTTTACAAACAGGAAAGCAACCAGTATAACAGTATTTGAGAGAGAGAGAGAGAGAGAGAGAGAGAGAGAGAGAGAGAGAGAGAGAGAGAGAGAGACAGAAGCTTATCCCAGGAACCCCTTTTCCTGACTGCCTGTTTCTCATTCAGCACTCCTCTTTTATCTTCAAGCCCTCCCATAATACATGATACATAAAGTGTACATACATCATACATATAGGTATACATGTATGGTATACATACAGGGAACTCTAAGGCTCAGAAGGAAATATGCCAGAGCTCTTATCAATGATTGGTCGGTTGTCAATATGTCAACTTCACTCTCTCACTTACTCATTCTCTCGTTCTCTGATTATGAAAACATAATAGACATAGGCTAAGATAATAAATTCAGAATAGGCACACAGAACAAATGCGTAACAGGCAATTTGCTGATAGCTGTCAACTCATCAGATAAGACAAGAGGCCTCTGCCTGTCTCCAAACACAACTTCGTCCAAACACTTATGTCAATACAGGATGTACTAAGTGATAAGAATCTTACCCTCTCTCTCTACACGGCTAAGAATTCGAGTCAATAACACCCAGTATACAATTTTGTATACTGCACCATACATTAAACAAATGGAAAAAACATCTCAAGACATTTTAAGATTACATGATACGCAATTTATCTGTAAGAAAAAGACATTTTAAAATCACATCATCACAACAAATGACGAATCTGCAAGCAAAGCATAAAAAATTTCACAGAGACACATATTACACTTGTAGAATGATTTTATATATTATAGCACTTTATATTATATATATATATATATATATATATATATATATATATATATATATATATATATATATATATATATATATATATATATATATATATATATATATATATAATTGTAATGGCCACAATGCCCTCTTAGCTACTCAAATTCTTCATGCTTTTGGGTATGCGTGTTACCACAAAGCCTTTGGATCACATATGCATCTGGTGAAAGTGACCAGTAGATTCTTTTTGAGTATTTCAGCCTAAGAAGCCATAAAAAGGATTGCCCACTTGGCTATGGTGGTGAGGATGGGTCTATTCCAGTTCTAATAAAAATCGCAGGCAAAAAAGTGATGAAATCACAAAAGGGGTGGTAAAGCCCAGCCACAAGAAGCAGGTATGGAGGACTGCAGATACAAAGGAAGTGGTAAGGCATAGGGCTTTACTCCATAACCTGATAAATTATGATGAAAGCAAAAAGCAGAAGTAGGAGTCTTTTCTCAATCAGTATAGAAAGTGAGTGCCATTATAACATGCACAATACTAACCATCCTGAAGGGATAGGTGCTGGCACTTCCTCAAGCAATACAATTTGAAGACATAGCAAATGTATCCACTCAGAAGCACACGATCATATAAACACAACTCTTCTTTGTGGGTAACAATTTTTTTTTTCTTCTTTTTCCTTCTTCGTCGTCGAGAATAATACAGTGATCTCATCCCAGCTGTTGTTGTTGTTGTTGCAGAGACTAGAGTAATGTTCAACAAAAACCTGGGCTGGGTCAGTGTTGGGTGGTACTGGAATCAGGCGCTCGTGCATAATTTTCACATCATCAGCAGTGGTTCATCCAAGCCAAAGCATTTTCAGTATGCGTATTATAATGGCCCTTGCTTTCTATACTGATTGAGAAGACTCCTGCTTCTACGTGTCGCTTTCATCATAATTTATCAGGTTGCAGAGTAAAGCCCTATGCCCTACCCCTTCCTTTGTATCCTCTGACCTCCATATCTGTTTCTTGTGGCTGGGCTTTTCTACTCTTTTTGTGATTTCATCACTTTTTTTTGCCTGTGAGTTCAGTCCTTTTTTTCAATGGCAATACCCTAGATCGAGAAAAATGTGGTAACAAAGGAATGGGGTTGTTTAGCTTTTAGATAGACCTAGGTGGCTTCTCAGTGATAATGGTCAGCTCAGCTCGTTTGCTGCATAATTATACAATTTATATATATATTGTTAAGTGTGAAACCACTTCCTAAGCAAACCCAAACCTCCAAACTGCCTTACAACCCAAATAACGTAATTTTCGTACTGATATCTAACTGAGGAAGGGCGTGAGAAACTCAGCCCCTACGTAAATTTCTGTCCATGCTCCCCTTTTTGTGCATCTGTTTATCTTTCCTAAAGACTTGGTGACTGCTTGAATTACCTCTTTTCAGATAAAAGGCGAAAATCCACCAGAAAGGTTGAGTCCCCCATAAAAAACTGGCAAACATGGGTTGCCAGAAGTCACCAGGATTTTGAAGATGCCAACTTAGAAAACGAGGCGACTGAACTGCCATCTTACGATCCCAGTGACCTCTGGAAGGAGCAAGAAAATAACCCCCGAGGTCATATAAGGCGAGAAACAGCGGTCATCAGCCTCAGAAACCTCCCGGTAGCAAACTGACACACATCCCCTTGCATGCTCCGTATTGAGGTGACCCCTCCACATGGTCACCTTTCGACCACCCAGTCACATTACCTATGCATTCCCATTAAACTCATCCCTCCAGACCTGGTGAATTCGATGAGGCCCTCTCTTCATTCCGTTATAAGGTAACGTCCTTATCCGAGGTTCTTTCAACAGTCACGTATCTATAATCTGTCATTGCACTCTCATTTTATTTTCTGAAGTGCGAGTTATCACAAAGACCTGACTCGTTTAGCTCAGTGTGAATTTTAATGCAAGTATATCGTATCAGAATCAAGTTATCTTGGCACCCTCTGTGCAACCCTCGATTCGCCCGAGATCCTTACAATTATCCTTGTGTAACCACTGGCATTTAAAAAATAGACAAATACATCAGCTGTGGAAACATCGACTTGTCTTGTGTTTTCTTGCAGTTGAAAAAGGCCACTGCAATCAATTCTTTAGTATCCCTTTCAGAGGATTAAATCAGTCTCTTCATATTTGGAACAAACACTAGAATAACTAACCACATGGCAGTCCCCTGTTGTATCTGCTTATCATTCCCCAGTCTTCTGATTGACGTGGTTAATTGTAAATATATTCCATTTAAAGTAAACCTAAGTGTTTATCTGCAAAAGCCCCTTGTTGAAGTACGGGCTTCAGCCCAACTGTTTTTCCATTTAGTTTTGTTTTTCTATTTAGTTTCCTAACTGACCTAGAAATTGCCGTCAGAATCTCATGATGTGTTAGTAAGGCCCCCTGTTCACGAGTTAGACCCCAGATTGAAGACCCCAGATTGAACCCCTGAACAAGGAATGCAGTAAGTGGGCCAGGTAAGAAGCTAAAGGTGGAGACTGATGCCTAGAATCGTAGATTGCAGACAGTAGTTTCGCTAAGCTGGATATGAGTTACGAAACAATCTGTAACATAAATCCTAAAATAAGCATAATAGTATTTCCCACAGCTAAATTACGATGTTCTTCATTTTTCTAGCTTATCATCAGAGTGCGAATAAAACCGACTGTATATGCATTGTTAGGAAACAATAATTTGTGCACATGCTAACAGATTTTCATGTGAAGAGGCGCTCTTTAAAACACACAAGGAGTACTACTAAAGCATGGTAGTCTGCACGTCTTAACTACTGGGATTAGCTAAAAGAACAAATGAATACTGTATAAGTGATAAAAAGGGAATAGGCAACTTACTTCACTCCGTGTGCTCTGGACAATTTGACGTCCAAAAATTAACTAGGTACATCGTAAAAATACGACCCGTGAATTGCCAAGCATATAGAATTTTGCTCCGCTGAGATGAGTCTCTCCTCTTTCTTTCTCTCTTTCTCTCTCTCTCTCGCTCGCTCATTATAGCAAAAGCGCTAGGGTTCTTAAAAATCCTCGTTAAAATTTTAAATAATTATTTTGTTATTTTGTTACGTCCAAGAAAAAATAATTTCATTTGTCAACCCCGAACTCATTACTTTTGACCACCATTCTAACAATGAGTAATAGAGCGAATTTCTGCGCATTCATAAATCCAGAGTCAAGCTGGGAAAACCCATTCCAGCAGCGTTCATCTTTTTCAGAACTTTTCGCGCGAGATTTCGCTCACAACGAACAGCACGTGTTTCACCCAGCTGTCCGCCCCCCACCCCCTCGTTAAATACCAAGCGAGCTCAACCATTGCATCAAAAATACGTTCTGTTTAGGCACGTCTTAGTCAGGCAACTTTACATAAATGGGGTAAACGGTAATGGACTTAACCATAGGAAAATATTCAACCCGTGCATGTTGGTTGTAGGCAATTTGTATTCCTCATATCAGGAGGGATTTGTTGGTTCGCTCGGCGCTGGAATTTATAACAGCGTCTATTTGCATTTGGTTTACCTTCGTACTGCCAGCCAGCTCAGTTCTTTTGCCGTAAGGACGTGTGTTGCAATTTGTTTCACGGCTGCAACTCATCTGCTCCAACCATGGGTGTTTCTCAGCATAATCTTCTTCGTTTTTAATGTGCTTTTCCCATTTTATATGGGGTGCACGATGCCTTCTTTCGAAGGACTTTGAGTTTGGCGTTGGGGTGACCGTAGCCTCAATCGGTAAATCGTTCAATTACGAACGCCCACGTTCTGTCTATAATTCCCCTGAGAATTTCCCTTTTGTCCAAGAAACACGCCGAGCGTTCACTTACAACCTTATTTACGTTCTCAGGCATCTTAAATTCGTTCATTAACGTCTAGGACATGCCAAGTCGTTCACTTACGAACCTTATTTACGTTCTAGGCACTTTTCCAAGTCGTTCCACTTCCGAACCTTTGCGTTCTGAGAACCCCTTGAAGTCGCTCATTTACGTCCTAGAACACGTTGGAGTCGTTCCCTTACGAACCCTCACCAATTAGGCAATTATCTTACTTTGTTTTATACTCATTAAATGCTGCTTAATGTCCTTTTCTTAGAAAGTAAAATTCTGACTGGTGTTCGCAGCATATTAATTCTGCAAATAGAGTAAAAGTCATAAGTGCTTTCTGTTGTTTGTAATTGACTTGATCTTTCGCAGAGATATTACTTTCTTGAGTTCTAAGAACCCCTTAAATTCGTCCAGCTACGAACTCCCACGTTCTACGGACACGCTAAATTCGTCCAATAAAAGAACCATACGTTCAAGAACCCGCTAGAATCGTTCACTTTACGAACCTTTCCGTTCGACGGACTCCCCAAATTCGTGTCTTTGAGAACCTTACGTTCTGCACACGACCTAGATTCGTTCATCTAAGAACCCTCATGGTCTTCAAGCTACTAGTTACCTTCATTTAAGAGCCGTTCTTCGAATAGTATATGAATTACTTTCACCTAAGAACCCATTATGCTCTTCAGGCTACTAGTTACTTTCATTTGAGAGCCCGTTCTTCGAACAGTCTAGTAATTACGTTCACCTAAGAACTCATTACGTTCTTCAAGGTACTAAGTTACTTTCATTTAAGAGCCGTTCTTCGAACAGTATATAAAATTGCGTTCACCCTAAAAGAACCCATTACGCTCTTCAAGCTCACTGACGTTGCAACTTCATTTAAAGTCGTTCTTCGAATAGTATATAAATTACGTTCACCCAAAGACCATTATGCTCTTCAAGCTACTGGTTATTTCATTTAAAGCCCGTTCTTCAAACGGTCGATTAGTACGTTCACCTTAGAACTCATTACGCTCTTCCAAATTTTAGATTACTTTCATTTAGAAACCGGTCTTCGGGCGAACATAGACTGCGTTCACCTGCAGGCTCATTCGCTCTTCAAACTACTAGTTACCTTCATTTAAGAGCCGTTCTTCGAACACTCTATTAATTACGTTCACCTAAGAACCCATTACGCTCTTTAAGCTATTAGTCACCTTCATTTAAGAGCCGTTCTTCGAACACTCTATTAATTACGTTCACCTAAGAACCCATTACGCTCTTTAAGCTATTAGTTACCTTCATTTAAGAACCAGTTCTTCGAACAATTTGTTAAGCATATTCACCTAAGAACCCACTATGCTCTTCAAGGTACTAGTTACTTTCATTTAAGAGCCTGTTCTTCGAACAAGTTATCAATTATGTTCACCTAAGAACCCATTATGCTCTTCGAGCTACTAGTTACTTCCATTTAACAGCCGTTCTTTGAACAACCAATAAATTACGTTCAGCTAAGAACCCATTGTGCTCTTCAAGCTGCTAGTTACTTCCATTTAAAAGACCATCGTTCGAACCTGCGAATTACGCTTAGTTGGGATAATATAGCCTGCTCCCTGTAATAGGAAAACTTTCCTTGACGCCTCGGCAGTATGGCTTCTTACTCAGACTAAATCACAGCCCTAGTCACTGCCGGGAAAACCATGGGGCTCCAGGGCCAAGAACTGTTAGATTGGGTCGACAAAAAGAAGAAAGAAAGAGAAGCCAAGGAAGCGTGAGAAAAGAAAGAAAGAGAACCTAAGGAAGCGCGAGAAAGGCAAGAAAGAGAAGCCAAGGAACAGCAAGAAAGACAAGGAAGAGAAGCCAAGGAAGAGCGAGAAAGGCAAGAACTAGCTAAGGAAGAGTGAGACAAGCAAGACAGGCTGGCTAATGATGAGAAAGATCGTGCCCATGAACTCTCCATGGCCGCCCAAGGGGTCCACAGCCCCACAACCACGCCTCCACTGTCCTCTATCACTGCCGCCATCTCTATGATGCCAAAATGGAATGATCCGGAGCCCGAGGCCTGGCTCAACCAAAGTGGAAGAGGTCGTCGGGAATTTCAAGACCCAGCCCACAGAAATCTCTATGCTCCTGTCAAAACATCTGGAGGGAAATTGCCAAACGGCGTTCCGCTCCGTCCCTTCATCCGACCGTGGAAATCTTGTGGGGATTCAGAAGGCCATAATTAAGGCCTATAAGCTCACCCCCAAAAGATGGAGACAACGTTGGAGAGGACACCCAAAGGAGGCAGGTCAAACATGGGCCGAATGGGCATGCCATATGTCCCAAGCTCTCAAGTGGCGGCTAGAATCCCGCAACGATACCTCTGTGGAGGAAATAATAGAAACCTTTCAGCTTGAGAACTTCCTACACTATGCCCCTCCAGCCCTTGCTACTTAACTCTGCGATAAGAACCCTCCGGCGCTAGATGAGTGCTGCCATTTGGCAGACCGCTGGGGACACTCACCATCCTACAGCCAGTTCTTGGGGCCATAAGATTTGGCCCTCTTCCCCCACCTCCAGTCAGCCTCCGCCCAAGAATGGGCACCCTCACAAGAAGCCCATGTGCTGCTATTGTAAAAAATCTAGGCACTCCACAGAACAGTGCCGCTTGAAGGCTGAGAATCAGCCAGACACTCCCGCTAAGTCCCCCAATGAGATCACGCCAAACCGAGCCACGTCTGGCTCTGGAATGAACAACAAAGGGCCTGCCCCTCCAATGGGACGGTGTCATGCCGAGATTACAGCAACAATTATTGCACTGCTTGTCAGGTTCAATGACACTCTGCTCTATGGGCAAAATGCCCTAGTAAAACAAAACCACCTGTAGGCCCAACCCAACAGTTACAAATCCTAAAAAGCCTTACTTAGACTCTCAGCTGAAGGTCCTATATCTGTGGCACCTCTCAGAATTGCTTCTACACCTGCTAGATCACATCGTTCGATGACACTGTTTTTCTCCCTCATAGAGAAGATAAGGTCCATATGGGGCCGCCATTGACAAGCGTAAACTCATTACAATGGAACATCAATCAAATGAAGATGATTCTCCCCACCGTCAAGCGCTAAAGGTCTAAGACCTCAAAGATCAAAAATCTGCACTCTTTTAGTAACTGCTTACCACTCCTGGAGAGGCTGGCTTCCTCCAGGTTGGACTTTCAGTCCCATTCTAAGTTACAAAATCCAGGGGTCCTAACCCTCCACAGCTAAATAAAAACCAAGGTCCTCATGGACCTGCCGTAAGCCACTGCCAGTGCCACTTGGTGCCTGAGGCAGTGCAGGCTCCGACTGTCAGGCCTCTGACAAATCACACTCAATGCCCAGGTCTGCCCAGTGCCAGTGCCAAGGCACACCCTGAATCTTCCTCCAAGGGTCACCTCTCCCCCTATGGCTTGGCACTGCTACTAGTGCCGGTGCAAGAGCCAATCCACGATATACTTGAGTCCCCTCAAGATTCCTCTGACCGCAGCGGAAGCTCACCCAACAGTGCAGCCTCGCAACCCATGTCTGAGCTGGTCTTGGTGACCTGCAAGCCTCTCATGCCCACTACAACCTCTTCCTCTCCTTCCCAGTCCTCCGCAGACAAACCCATGAATAAAGAGTCTGCCATATTGCAACTGGCCGATTAATTCAAGGAACTGTGACGACTAGTAGTTGAGCTTGTAATGAATGCCCCTACTTCAGCTATCAAAGAAACCGGAACAGGTGGCACTTCTATGTCTCCCTCAGACTTGGTGCCACCGATTCCCCTACCAAGGAGGTCCACCGAAGAAAGGTCACGGGCACAGATAAATCCAGGTAGCCACATAAGAGCCGCTGAGCTCTCCTCTCACTAGTGCCCTCTGGCACAGTGCTTCACCTTTATCCTACAAAGAGCTTTGGCATATCTATCCAGAGGAGGATGCCAGGTTTCTTCCCCTGTTTATTCTTCTCACAACCGTGTGACTTAATTTCTTCTTGTAATGTTTCCCTCTACCACTCTGATCATTTCTCTTTCTCTTTCCAGTCTTCTAATTTAGTATTTTCTTGGGAATCCTGTCCCTTCATGAACCCTCTGTATAAGCTATAAATGGATCCTCATCTTAATTTGCTTCCCCTCTGGCAATGCAGATTGCAATTGCCAGATTTTTACGTAAGTCCCCTTTGACTTCCTATTTAATGCCTACAAAGGCATGATAACACAAATTGAAAATATAACCAGGCCATTTCGGTCTAACTGCATGAGTGCCACTCCTGGCACAATGCCATTACATCGCCATTGGCAGATGCTCTGCTAGAGGGTCGCCCTCCTGTCTGCCATTTAATGCCCCTATGGGGCTGAGAATGAACCTAGCCGAGCTTTAATAGGCTAGTAAATGTAATTCTAGTATATTAATAATAACTTTTACTTACTCTGACAGATACTCTTGCATCTGTCATTTTTTTACTTGTGACTCTCAAAGCCCATGTACTTTACATACTTGATTGTCCTTCATTGTACTCAACTTCATGCTACAAGGCATCTGTGTTGTTAGTGCCACATCTGGCACCGTGCCAGCGCATACAAGTGGCATCACCTAATCTAAGCCCACAAATACTTCGTTGTAATTTTGTATTTGTTATGATGCTGCTTTAATGCAATAACATGAGAGATATGTGAATTTAACTTCCAGAGTAACGTCAACTATGTAACGTCCAATTTAAAAATCAGTGAGATGTACTTTGCTTTTGATTTACTTGCAGAATTAATTATTTTTCCAAAATGTAAGGTTACCACAAAAGGGAAGTAGAGAGTTATCAGTTTGTTCAGTTGACTTCACTTAATTGTTGACATTTCCACCCAATTCAAGGAGCAATTGTCAACTTTGTGAGGGAGCTGTTGAGTGGAAAACCACTTCCTAAGCAAACCCAAACCTTCAAGCTGCCTTGCAACCCAAATAACGTAATTTTCGTACTGATACCTGACTGAGGAAGGACGTGAGAAACTTAGCCCCGAATTAAATTTCTCTCCATGCTCCCCTTTTTGGTGCATCTGTTTATCTTTCCTATAGACCTGGCGACTGCTTGAATTATCTCTTTTCAGATAAAAGGCGGGAAGGTGCTCCAGTGTGGAAACAAACAAACATTTCAGAGTTATAGTATTATGTATATAGATAGATTATGTCTAATGTTGTGAGCAGTCCATACCTGAGCATCAGGAAATCTGAATTTTGGTGGGTAATTTGAATGGCCCACTGTATCTTTAAAATTCACTATTTCAAAAAACAAACCCTGAAAGGCACCCCTCCAGAATACAGCTTTCAGAAAACTAAGTATACAGCTTTGGCTAATGGCATTTATTGCTCCACAGGTATGCCAAGACCTCACCATCCACCCCTACCATCTCTGAATGCCAAAAGATCGATATCTGGATCTCTGGAACAGCTCAACTGATTTCGATGAAATGTGGCACGATTAGAACCTTAGTGAAGCCACAAAGCAGGTTTTATCTGATCAGTCAGACATTTCAGAAGTTATGAGGGCAAAGTCAGGTTTTGTTTCTCAAGTTGCTGGAGCTTTATATACACCACAGTAGTTGGTGGTTGACATCTACTAAATTCGACTGATATATATATATATATATATATATATATATATATATATATATATATATATATATATATATATATATATATATATATATGAGTGCCATTAGACTTTTATCCCTTCTCGTGGTCAGATCGGCAATGTGACATCTTTGTGGTTATGGGATGCTGGTTCGTTTCTTGCTATTAGACATCATAATTACTTCAAATTTCTTGCACTTGGATCCAAAGGGTTTGTAGTGACAAGCATAACCAAGAAAAAAGAAGAATTCAAGAAGTTAAGAGGGCATTGTGGCTATTACAATTACTTAAGTATCTGGTAAAAGTGACCAGTAAACTCTACATATGTATTGGCATGAATATTATCTTGAGGGTCTAGTTTACTACTGAGGTACACTAGGGATATATGCAACTTACCTTAGAAAACAATGCAATCTGGACTCTGGCCTTGAGGTCAGGTAACAACATGTACACCAAAATACGGCTGAAAGCCTACTCCAAAATGGGAGTGATTAGGCAAACTCTGGGTTTTAACTTAATTGCATTTACAAAAGAAACACATGTCAGAAGAATAGTAGCATAATTCAAGGCAGGCAAACAAGGACCCATAGCATAAAGAGAGGAAGGCAATGACGACAGGGAATTGCTTGAAGAGACGCAACTGGGAGCCCGCTTCAAGGGCGTTGCTAATGATGTAGTGGAGTCGCTATGCACACAAAGTGATACACAGGTCTACAGCAGAATTCCTAATCTGCAATCGAAACACCTATGGTTATTCAACTAAAGATAACACTTTAATTAAGGAATCGAGGAATTGCACGGAAGGTGCCTAGGCTGAACTCGATTCTGATAGCCTGACTGTTAATGATTTTCGTTACGCTCCACTTTAATGCTGGGCAAATTAAACATCACAACAAATAAAAGCAATACAGGTCTCACTGTAGTTTTCTCAACCTATGAAAAAAAAAGCAGAAAATTTGTTGGAGACGTGAAGGGATGTGACTGACGAAAACAACCTTAAATTCCGATGTTTTACTTTAGCCATGGAGATGCTCCTGACGTTTCTCACCCTTCGGGGAAGGCAGCGATAGGGAGGATAAGTGAATAATTTCACAACAAAAGTTACTATGTCAGGATTGCCATGTGTCCGGATCATTCGGGAGAGGATTAACTCTCTCTGGATGAGCACCTAGAATTTAAAGGAGTCTCGGCAGTCACTCAGACAAGGGAAAAGATTAAAGCTTTCCCCCCTAATCGGCAGTGGTGAGAGAGGGATTATAGAGGCGAATTTTGCCTACAGTGGGTCTTACTAAACATGAATGATTGATTAGATATTGTTTACGTTATTTCTTTTGCCAAATGAGATCGTGAAAAGAGAGAGGAACACTATTGACAAATATATATATATATATATATATATATATATATATATATATATATATATATATATATATATATATATATACATACATATATATATATATATATATATATATATATATATATATATATATATATATATATATATATATATAAAAAATGTATTAGGATTGTTGCTTTATCAGGATATATATCATTTCTTCTGTATAAGATTTTCTACTATATTCCTTAATTTGATGACTACTCTCGCCATCTGACCACGAAACCTAACACATCAGTATTTCACAGCCTCGATGGATCATTTGAATGCTCTCGTTGAGAAAAAGTTCTCCCTTTTTTGGCTAATGGCTCTCACTTGGCCTTTAATATTGTATTGTGTATTCTTTGTCTCCATAGGATTCCAGGCGTCCTAAAGATTGACTTGGTTCTCAATAAGCAGGGTCTGAATTTGAACAAATTTCAAATTCAGTATCTTAAAGTCTTTTAAATGAATTGCAATCTTGATGATACCGTTAAAATTTTATATATTAAAGTGTTAGAGAAAATGTGTGTACGAACAAAGAGTGGGAAGAATTGCATACGTCATGAATCATGCTTTCTGAGTTGAATATCAAGAAATGTTCAAATAATGGAGAAGCGGCATATTAAAGATGGATCATCAGCTTACTCTTTGTAGTCCCATCTTTCTCTGAATGAAGGGAAACAAGAAATTCAGTTTTACTTAAAACATAAATTATGATTAAAATTATTTTTCAACAGTAATGTATTACATGAATTTCCCAAGGTAATTCTATTTAATAAAACCATTATTATTTTACAGTAAACAGTTTTAACTTATTAGTCAATATTTAAGATAATATAAATTAAAATAATAAATTCAGTTTAGTTGAGTAACAACAATGAAATTCATTCATTAATATCCAGGGCATAGCCGAGAGGAGGAGAAGATCATCAAAGTCAGTTAACGGCAAGCTGACTTGGGAAAGGATCTTCCAAAGGTGCCGTCACTACTGACTCTTTTGCTGGCGGGGACCATGCACAAATTGTAGACCGAAGACATCACAAGAATAAAAGAGCAGGTATGACAGCGTCGTCATCATTAACATCACCATCAACGCATTCCGTAGTGCACCTCACCTGGTGCGCTGCAGGAATTACTAAGGACTGTTTGCTGGGCCCCTTCGGCACCTATTTGTACCCATTTTCTAGTCTTTTATTCTACCTCCATTCCCGCTTCCATTCTTCAATCTTGCCCTCCACGCTCTCCAACTCTTACCTCTCAGTGCAGCTGTGGGGTTGTTTCCCAGCTCCACCTTAAGATTCTTTGTGCTCCATCTCCTTTATGACCTTTATCTTGCTGTTCAACCACTCTAGCTTCCTTCTTTCGCTGTCATAAATGCTAAATGGCCGGAAATGCTCCAGTAATTGTTTGGCTTGACAGCCTAAATATATTTACATCAATCAGTCTTCATCATCCCCTGCACCGAACAACACGGAGGGCCTCTGTAAATTTCAGCCACTCATTTCATTCCTGTGCTTTCACTTCTGCATTCTGCAAAACATTACTTTTTTAACCCAAGTTGCCTCTGCAGTGATTCATTCATAGTCCGGTGCTTTCCGTGGTGTCAGGGATTGACATAAAGAATTTGCGTACTGAATGCGCAGGTAATGCCCTCCCTGCGAAATATTAGCAGTGGGTTTGAGTACCCTTCTCTGGAGCAGACACCGGGACCGGCAGCTTAGAATTCTATTTCTGAAGTAAATGATATTAAGGACTTATCAAAACTCTTCACTGTAAAGTCTACAACTACTACGCTGCATGTGCTAATATCTGTGGATACAGAAATATATAAGAGCCATAGTAACATGCTAATTTAAAACTACTCTTGGCTCAGTTTTGATCTATAAGGATATCCTATTTGGCCAAAATGGAACAAATATGGGTGATGTGGTCGAGATTACATTAAAAATAACTAGAAGTATACAAATTTCATTACGATATAAAACCGCTAAGGAAAGTTTAACAATGACAACACCCTACTGCACACTTTTAAAGTTTCACTGCACATAATCTACCAGTAACTTTGTTCATATGATTGAACAAACAAACAAACACATTCACAGAAACACACACTCACACACACATTATACATACATACATATATATATATGTATGTATATATATAAATATATATAGTATGTGGCTATATATATATATATATATATATATATATATATATATATATATATATATATATATATATATATATATATATATATGTGTGTGTGTGGTGTGTGTGTATGCATATATACATATACACACACTCTCAGCTTCGTTGACGTAGGTAAAGAGTTCTGAGTCTCTTTCTTCGCTCAGTTTCGTACAAGTACGTGATCCGTCCTGACTCCGGGTTAAGTCTCCACCTGTTTGTCTCCTGCGTTTACCAGAACTTATCCATCTCCACGCCTTTCTCATGGATCACTTATCTATAACATCTGCTGCCAATCTATATATCTGTCCCCGTTCATGGACAGAGAGCATTACTGTGCTCTATTTTCTGTAAATCAGATATACCTCACCAATTCTTTCGCGGACTGTACACTTGTAATTGTGCGTCTGCTTCTCTCTCATTTATAATTTTGATATTTTTATTCTGCATTTTCGTGTATTGACAGTCCTTTTATAATTACTCTTTACTTCGGCTCGATTAATCTTGAATCTTTCATTGGGTGCGACTGTCGCTTCTGCGATTAGACCTACTTATCTTTGTCCCTCTTTCGTTTCTCTTCTTTATACAAAGTCATTCCTGTAGGCATACAAGTCTAGGTTGAATTCATGGCGGATTACCTGTATCTTTTACATTTAACTTATCTATTTCTCTATATTATTATTTTTTGTGTATATTTTTCTTTTACTTTCTTGTTTATGTTATCAGCTGTCCCCTCCCATCACCCTTGCAGAAAGTCTTGTTTAAAAAGCTGACACTATTTTCATTTGTAAACAGTAATGCATTATGTGCTGTCTCAATGTCTAGTGGATGTTATTTGGAAAATCCCAGCTGTTAAATAAGATTCCATTCAAAGATTAGTTTACCTGCTTGTGATCGACAATTAATGGCTTAAATGATCGTGTCATTATTACGCCAGGAGTACAGGTGACTTGTTTGATCTGTCTGCCGTAATTATCTTTATAGCCTTAGGTTGGTTGTGAGAGTGATTTGTAGTGTTCGATAGTGTACGTAAATTATAGAAGAGAATGATGCCTCTCTCTCTCTCTCTCTCTCTCTCTCTCTCTCTCTCTCTCTCTCTCTCTCTCTCTCTCTCTCATTGCATTACATGTTACAAGATCATTTTGCAGAAAGTGCGTGTGGAGTAATCATTCCGTGATTACAGAATTCCTATGGTGTTCTCTCTCTCTCTCTCTCTCTCTCTCTCTCTCTCTCTCTCTCTCTCTCTGAATACTTTATCGTGTCGTGAACTGCATCTTCATGAAAACAAAGGAAGTTACGCATTTCTGTTTTTTTTTATTGTACCTCAAAAGTTATCGGCAATAAAAAAAAACATAAACATTTGATTTGACAGTTTGATTGCCGACTCGACTAGACTTCAGCTAAATGAGAGAGGAGAGAGAGAGAGAGAGAGAGAGAGAGAGAGAGAGAGAGAGAGAGAGATAAATTCTGGATACCTCCCCAACAGTCATCAAAGTGGGTTGAGGATTACCTCATCGAGGTCCCCCTGTGTTCGATCGTATATTGTTTTATTCTCTCTCTCGGATCTATCGCTAGCTCTTCTGTTTATGAGTTCAACGGTGTTCTCCAAAAATACGAACAAAAAAATCATTTCCCTGCCTCGTATCAATCAATAATACTCATCTACAAACAAACACGTAAGAATATTTTGTTGAAGTAACATGTACCGTAATGTCATTTGCAAAGGCTAATTGAAATTATATATATAGTATATATATATATATATATATATATATATATATATATATATATATATATATATATATATATATATATATATATATACATATATATATAGGAGATATATATATATATATATATATATATATATATATATATATATATATATATATATATATTATATATACAACCCAAACGGCATACAGATAAATAGTAATAAAATGCTATATAAGCAGTCAGCATCTGGACACAACTACATTTTAATACGGTGTGAGACTAAGTGAGAACAAATGAATAATACGAAATTTTAGAAAAAATATTTTATATAAATTTTTTGTATTGTTGGTTTCTGAGATTACCTTTTTAGAATTTCCATAAACTTATTAACGGATTCTTCATATATTTTTAGAATTAAAGGTCAGTTTTTGTTACTGAAAGATTAATACATTATTTTTAGGTTTTCAATAAATCAAGATAAAGAGATGCCGTTACAAGAGGTTGCTCGTAGACTTTATTAGTTTATTTATAAACTTTCAAGAAAACAATGAGTTAAAGTGTATTCATAGGAGACAGTCGAAATCCCTGTAACTCGCGTAATAAAAATGAAATGTTTTTCATGAATTGTATCATGATACAGCATCAGCTGTTAATAGAAATATTTGATTTAAGGCTTTGATATTGTTTTAAAAATATTGCTCAGCTTTCATTGAAATAAATATTAGTTTTTTTTTTATTTCTTAAACCCATGTCAGGTAATCGAATGATAATAATTCATGTACTTTAATTTCCATGTTATCACTTATAGTAGCAGTTGTATAAGTAAGCATGATAGATCCGATGGATACCTGTCAGACAAAGAGATGCATATACTTTCAGCTAATTGTATATTACTTAATCGTTCGCTCACGGCATTATGATAATGCAGCCTTTGATAATATTGCGTTCAGGTTTTACAGTAACATTTACGTGACCAGAAGTGCCAAAAATTCCATAATTACTGAAAAAGCATTGTACGAGTATTGTAATGGAAATGTGATTTTACATTGCTTGGTAAAAACAGTAAATACTGGCACTTACAGTTACAAATTCCTGTAAGGAACTGCAGAAAAAAAACGGAGTTTAAAAAGGATTCTATGGTAATGTGCCTTGACCTAAAATTTACTTTTAAACTATATAACCCTCGATGTCCGTTGGTGCATAAACTTAACGATATACGATGCACTACAACACAGCTTCACACACGCCCATGTGCTGTTCACAATCCCACAATCATGTGAGCTGTAACAATCCATTCTCTCTTAGCACATGTTTGACTCCTGTCGAGCGAGCGT
>NC_089749.1:24207661-24217661 GCF_040412425.1 Macrobrachium rosenbergii
GCGTGTTTGTGTGTGTGTGTGTGTGTGTGTGTGTGGTTGTGTGTTAGGACGTGGACTCTCCTAAACGGGTCTTGTATCATATGACTGATTTTGTATAGAATCTATTTGTTTGTTGAACAATAGGATGAGGCTGCAATCCTCCCCATTTCCACTACACCACAGCTGTCGACTGACCACTAAACAAATAATTCACTGCTTAGGTCAACTGAGGTAAAATGAATTATGTAGATAACGGTTCTGGGTTTACCCTGAGCGCGTATAGTGCATATGAAAACATTCCTGGCGAGAATTACTAAAAAAAAAAAGTTTCGTTGATCTTCAGAAAGAAGTGGATAACAGTAATTGTCAAATGAACATTCATCAAGCATGTTTCTTTACATACAGGGGTCAGACAACGTAAACTTAGGTGTGCATATAGTTATGATTTATATAGATCATTTGACTGATAGAAAAAAAGGAGTATAACTGGTTTTGCCACTATAGTATTATTATTATTATTATTATTATTATTATTATTATTATTATTATTATTATTATTATTATTATTATTATTATCATATTACTGAAGAATAATGATGCAAACATGTATACGAATCTATTTTTATCAGAAGTAGATTCACACAGCGAATGGAGTGAGATTATTTAATTAAAACGTTATAATTACTGTCATATATAGCGTCACTCATTCCCCTGGTCACTGATGACCTCAAATCAGACCAATTATTGGTGATCACTGATGGCAGAAAATTACTTTGTTTGCAGTATGTAACCCCAAATGGATAAGGCCTAAATGAACTGGACTATTTTTGCTTTAATTTTGTCATTGTATCTGTATGAAAGTGCTTATGTATTTTTATAATTTTTCCTTTACCTGAGCATATCTGCTTTTAATAATTTTTTCCTCCTCGTGCTTTGGTGCCAATTTTCGTTATTCCCTATTTGCATATTTTTTCTATCTTTCTTCTTTTTATGTTCGTACTTACTGATCGTTTTTGTACATTTTAAAAAGATTTTGTTGACAGTTATGAGGATTTATTTATATACTCATTTCAAAGGCCAGGGTTCGGTCCCAGAGAGTCAGAAGATATATATATATATATATATATATATATATATATATATATATATATATATATATATATTTATATATTCCTCGTTTCCTTCATAGACTGCTAAAAAGGACCAACGTCGAAAGGCCTCATGGAACTCAGTGTTTTCAGTTTTGCCTTATAGTGGCTTTTATCTTTATTTATATATTCATCACTTTCCATATTTTGTGATTCAGTTATACATACATATAAATATATATATATATATATATATATATATATATAATATATATATATATATATATATATATATATATCTATACATATATGTATGTATGTGTATGTTTGATTTAATTCTCTTGCAAGACATTTATACCGCTATGGGTACTGAAGTGGCCCAGATTTTGCTAGCCTATTTTTGCATTACTATGAATTCAATATCAGGCATACCAGTTTTAGGACAAAATATGACATGTTTAAAAATCAAGTAATTTCTTTAGATATGTTGATGATATACTTTTCTCCAACTGCTACGGTCAAAATGATACAGAAAGAGTATTATATAATCAAAAGAACAAGTATTCAGAGTATAGAACAAAATTTTTGGACACTGAAACTAATAGACATAGATATTTGTCATAAGGTAATAAGATAATCGCGAATGTTTTAGTTTTCAAATTGTTGATATCCCTTTATATGCAGAAATTTTTGTAAAGGAACAAAGTCGTGGCATTAATTATTTCACAGATTGTTCGAATTAGACATGTTTGCAAGGGATATTAGTGTCTTTTGAGAAAACTGTTGAAACAAATAGTCGATAACAAGTTTGATAAAAATGACTTCAGTAAACTATCAGAGATGAATCAAAGAAGACTACACACTTAAGATGGTATTGCAGTTAAGATAGATGTATTTGATGAATGGAATCCATCATGTTATTTTGATCTAAGTGTAATACAATGTAGATTTTATATATATATATATATATATATATATATATATATATATATATATATATATATATATATATATATATATATATATATATATATATATATTATTATGATAAGCAAAAATTCGCTAGCAAAATTGCCTCCCCCTCCTTTGTTGTTGTTGGCTGTTGTTCATTTACTGCCAGCTGACCGATCGATAGACCATCTGTCTATCGACTTAAAAACAAGGGTTAAAAAAGATTAAAGGCTCACATTTTTGATAAAGATCTTTCCTTCGAGGCAAAAAGTAATCTGGCTTGGTGTTTCTCCTACAGGCCAAAACCTCCCCTGCGCAGCAGGTGCAATGAGTCAAAGCATCTGTGTTGGACGCACCCCCTGCCCCAGGAGGGGATAAAAAGCAGAAACCCACGAGGTCGACACACAACGCCGGGCTGGAAGATATGGAATGAAGACGCCCTCAACACCTGGCCCCCATCGATGCCCTTGCATCCTAACCACGTGGCCCTTTCCAAAGTATACTTTTCCTCGTGCCCTTCGACCGGTTCCTCGAGCCCACACGCCATTGCTTGAGTTTCGAGGAGTCCCCATCGCCTTGCCCTTTACGGAAGCCCTTGCATCTCACCACGTGGAAGAAACTGTCCTCGAAATCGCAAGTCATCCACGGACCGCCTTCTACGCGCCCTCGAAAATCTGCTAAGGTAAAGTGCCCTGGAAGAGCCCCATTTCAGTCACGCTTTTGTCTCGTAATATTTTCTTAAAGAGAAAGCCAGAAATCTCCCTTGTCTAATGTCCGTGCGCCTCTTGCATCGGCAGTATTAATTTTTATTACTCCTTTGGCACCCTCAGTGCAGCTTCGAATTCATTATTCTTTGTCTATTTTCATTACTGGCGCATAATGTGCATATCTCTCATTTCAGAGGGATCCTATCGTGGAAGCTTCTCGGACTGTGGCTGGAATGCCCCAGTTTCATTCAATCTACTTGAGTTCCTCTTTCCGTACTAATGTCATTTATGTAAATACACTACTTTAAATGTGCCCACGTGTTTTACATAATATTTCCCTCAGTAACAAGAGCCCTATGCTCATATGAAATTCTCCTTTGTTTTCCTCTTTTTACGTTTCCCGTACCCACGAAGTCAGAATCACAAGGCTAAATTACCTTAAATTGTTGCTACCTGTCTCACAGAGCATATTTCAAACTAAAACCACGGAAAAACGTAAAAATGGCGACCTGGCCAGATCTCGTTTTGCAGTTGCAGTTCCCTAGTGTTGCTTTATTGCATTTGCAAACTTGCCAGATCAGCTATTAGCAAAGCTAAGCTGGGTACGAGACAATTACAGAACCTTATGTGTAAAACCAGCACACAGATCCAGAAAATTCCACGGGCAAGTAATGTGTTAATCTTAGCAAAACCTTTTACAATCGTGACTGTTCCTAGGAATTAGAAATAGGGACGCATGTATTCACTGAGAGAAAAGAACCGCCAGTATTAGATTAGTTAATGCATGCCTTTCAGGATAGGTAGTTAGGAAATAACCAGTGCTAACCATCCTTTGCTTCGAGGAACAGTGCGAAATTCCTCTGTGTTAAAATCCTTGCCATATTCTTGCTTCGAGGAATAGTGCAAAAGAAATTCTCTGTGATAAATTTTACTTCGCATTTCGAATTAGCGAACTGTTATTTAGGCGCGAATAAAAATTCCCACGTGGGACACGACGAAGTCAGCTTGCATTGCTGAAATTCTCTCAGTGTAGTTAGAATTCGAGTTAGGTGTTAGAAAGGAAATTTAAACTCCGCTTATAGGGAAAATTACTAGGCCAGTACTGTTATCCTCTCAGACGACTGGGAAATTCCCCGAATCCCAGACGGTATATAAATATACGGGTTCATTCACCCAGAATCTAAAATACCTCCGGTGTTGGCCAAACGACCTGCACCCCACCACCACCATGCCCATGTCCGCGTGTGTTCATTTCAGCATTTTTTCCCCATTCATTTCCCAGCATACATTTTTCTTTGGGTTTCCCCAGTTAGTAATTTCTAAGTCCTAAGGGACGAATCGTAATTCCAAGTCCTAAGTGACTCCTAAAATTCTACGTCGCACGTGGCGAGAAATTCTCCAAATTCCACAAATTCCAAGTCCTAAGTGACTCTTAAAATTCTACTGGCATGTGGCGAGAATTTCTCCAAATTCAGTCCTCAGAGACTCTAAAATTCTACGTCGTACGTGGCGAGAATTTCTCCAAATTCCAGTCCTTAGAGACTCTAAAATTCTACGTCGCACGTGGCGAGAATTTCTCCAAATTCCAGTCCTCAGAGACTCCAAAATTCTCCTCAGAGACATTAATTTCTCCAAATTCCAGTCCTTAGAGACTCCTAAAATTCTACGTCGCACGTGGCGAGAATTTCTCCTTAACTCCAGTCCTCAGAGACTCCTAAAATTCTACGTCGCACGTGGCGAAAAATTTCTCCAAATTCCAGTCCTCAGAGACTCATTAAAATTCTCAGAGACTTCGCACGTGGCAGAAATTCTCATTCCTGCGGGAACCAAAAATTAAGTACTTTTGAGACATTATATAGTGTAGTTCACACACATCTAAGCCCTTACGGGACTGATCATTCTAGTTCGTTAGAACAACTCCTTAACTTCACGCTACAGCCGGCCAAGTCCGAGCGTGACAAAATCCAACTGGGTCTTCCGAGCGCATATTAGACTTCGTTCGCCAAGAACAACCACGTCTTTCCAAGACACATCCAATTTTAACAAGAGTCTTTTCAGACATATCCTATACCCATTATTCCAAGATGGCTAATACCAGAGCCCAACAAAACGAGGATTTCAAATTCTACATGTCCGCTGGGAAGGACATGGGACTATCGAGGCAAGATCTGAGAGCATGGGTTCAAGAACGAGTGGACGATGCCAAGGCGGAGAAGAATTGCAAGAGAAAGGGATAAAGAACGTGAGAGAGAGAGAGAACGAACGAGGAGAGAGAGGGCAAGAATTGCCCAAGAGCAGGAGAGGATAAAGAGAGAGAACGAATTGCTCAAGAACAACGAGAGGAGAACGAGAATGGAGAGGGAGAGAGAGAGACAGCAGCCCATGAGCTCCAGGTGCTAGAACGACAGCACGCCACCCCCGCCCCTGCCGCGGGAATGAGTGCCCTCAGCCAAGCTCACTCGTTCATGCCAAAATGGACGGAGTCCGAGCCTGAAGTATGGCTTGAAAGGGCGAACGAGTCCTGGAGTGCTGCGATCTCTCCCCGCAGAAATCTCCCTTTGTTCTCACTAAATTCCTGGGCGGAAAGGCCCTCGTTGCCTACCACGCCCTTCCCGCAGACGATCGGGAAACTGGGGAAGCCGTACGCCAAGCAGTTACGAAGGCGTGCGAGATTACCCCGAGCGGTGGAGGAGACGTTGGAGAGAGCAGCCCAGAGAAGCAGGCCAGACTTGGTCCGATTGGGCGTACCATTCGAGCGGCGCGACAAAATGGCTCGATTCCGAAGGAGCCACTAACACCGCCGAGGTACTGAGCGGTTTAAATGAGCATTTCCTGCTACGCCCCCCTGCCCTCGCCACCCATATAGTGGAAAAAGCCCCAGCAACACTCACCGAGTGTTGCCGAATAGCAGATATGGGGAAACCCACCACCCTCAAGAAGGATCCATGGGCGGAAGATAAATCCCGTCCTCCTCGGAGGTTCAAATTCCACACAAAAATGGGAACTCGGGCAAGCCCCTAACTTGCCATTATTGCAAGAAAACGGGGCATTCCTCCGAACAGTGCCGGAACAAGAAACCGGCTCCTCTCTCCCGGAAAACTGACAAATAACTCGCCTACGCCCTCCACAGGGGCAGCGCGGAAAGACTTTAGTTGACCTTTGCACGGCGTGCAAGGTTAATGGCCATTCTCCGCATGGGCGAAATGCCCACGCAATAATAAATCAAACATTCCCACCGTCGCCTTGGCGCCACAGATCCCAAGTCATTAGGCCCTCCCGCCGAAGGGCCGTATACGTGGCCCTCCACGAGGTAGCGAGCCAGCGCCGAGTCACTGCCGAGGACTCGCGCGCAAATCTCCCTCATCCGAAGGGACAGAGTTCTACGGAGCTATCGTCAATAGACGAAAACTCGTCACGATCGAGGAATAAATCAATTTAAATGATACTCCCTACGGTCCACCAGAGTCACAAGACCTCACCAATCCAAAATTTGCAATCTTGCAGTAGCAAGCCATCTCCCGGGAGGCTATGACGTCATCCTGGGACAGGACTTTCAGTCCCCACCGAAATCACGACAATCTAGGGGTCCCCCATTCCCCGAATCATTCCGCGGCGCGAGTAATCCTCCCCGCTTCTCCCCTCAGCCAAGACTGGCGCCCCTGGGTACCAGGAGGACGTGCAGTCCCCACCAGTGCCACCTGAGTACGATGTGCAGTGGCCCCCCGATCGGTTCCCTGATCCACCAGTGCCCGGCCCTGCCTCAGTGCCAGTGCCAGGGCTCCCAATCAGATCTCCCTTCAGGAGATGCCAAGTTCCTGCCCGGTGCCACTTGCATGCCCCGAGCAGGGCCAAGCTTCGTCCGTCCCTGACCGACGAGCCCAAGAAACCTCTGATAGCGCCTGACTCTGCCCCAGTGCCAGCGCCAGAGCGCTACGCCGATCTCCATTCACGGATCCAACTCAGGACCCCCCTCCGGCCTGGCACCGCTACCAGCGTCCGGTCAGAGAGACGGTTCCTCCCGACCACCGCGGAAGCTCACCTGCAGGTGCGGCCTCGCAACCCGTGCCTGGAGCTGGTCATCGATACTCGAGCCGCTCATGCCACGCCACCGCCTCCTCTCTGCCTCAGCCCGTCGCCGACGCAATTGCAAGTCAGATTCTGCCATATCTCACTTGGCCGATGAACTACAAGAGCCGCGACGGATCATGGTGGTGAACCCGCACGGAACACTCCTGCGTCAGCTGTCGCATCAGCAGGCCCAGGTGGTACCCATGCCGCCCTCCGGTCGCGGGCCCTCCGCTTCGGCCGAGGACGACTGTCCCATTGAGAAAAGCTCGAGGCGAAATTACCACGGGCGTGGGACATTCCAGGTAATTTACAAAGAGCTCTAGAGCTCCCATGGCACCTGTGCCGCTTATTTCATTTTTCGAAGGTCTTGGCACCCTAATCCAGAAGGGATGTCAGACCCTCCTCTATCTTCTTCCGTTCCCAGAAACTTCTATCTCTTATCACCTTCTATTAATCTTCCCTTAAATTATCCCCACAAGAGGCAATTAAATACGGGATACCATTCCCCCACACAATGTATAAAATCATTAAGAATAACAGAGTGAGAAGTGGCACGCCCTTGCGCCCATACCTTGGCACTGGCGTGCGTGTCAGCCCCTCCTGAAGGAGTCGCGCCTTCAGGTGCACTCTCACCCTGGGACTGAAGTGACAGTCCGGGCCAATTTATAGGCGAAGGAAAATAAATTCCCTTCAAACCCAATAAAACCTCAGTCTTTTCCCTTAGCTCTTCTGCCAATATCATTTACTTTCTTTTAGTCATTTATTATCTTAATTTTAATGAATCAGAGTCATAAACTCTTGCCCTTAATGATTTAAATGCCCCTTTGTAAGCTCTGAGGGACGTGTCCACGCCTTTCATATGCGGTCAAGTTTTCATTCGTAACGTCTTGGTAATTTTCCTTTTGTTATTATTATCCCTTTCCCCTTCCATTCCTTCCAAGATCGCTGTTTGTCCTACCCCACATCTTTTGTCTGCTCGCCCTCATAACATTGAGTAGGCAGGGACGCATAAAATTAGCGTAGTTTAAGGTTAGCGAATTAAAACCTCGAATACTCTCGCCGCACACGACTGTCAAATTCCCGGTGTGTAAGTCATCCCTCAGCCACCTGGGTGTTGAACGATAGCTGAGCAAAGCACGTTAAAACGAAGATAAATTATCAATGCGAATATGTATAGTCATTACAGTATCGCCAGTAAGTGGATGTCATTTTACAAAAATAAACGCTGTTTTTCATTTCACAGCCTCTTCAAGGCAGATTGTACTAACCGCATGCATTTTATCTAAAATTAAGTAACCGTATTTTAATTGTTGAACAATAACCTTTCTTTTCATTTGTTGGCCATAGCCTCATATATGTGGTCCTATAATCTTAATTAATTCACAATTGTTCGAGTCACTTTATAAAAGTTACAGTGGGGTAACCAAATCTAAAGTAATTATTCTTTTTGCAAGTGTTTAAATCACTTTGCGTTCTGTTAACGAAAATTGTCCCAATGTGTTATTAAAAGTAATGTCACAGCTTCATAAAACCCTTAGGAGTAAAGTTCATTGCAAGGCAGAATGTAGAGTAACGTAAAGCATTTGGTTGCTCATTCTGAATATCGATGTACACACCCGAAGGAGGTGTACATCATCTTGTATGGGAGGTATTATGATTAGCAAGAATTCGCTAGCAAATTGCCCCCCTCCTTTGTTGTGGTTGGTGGTTGTTGTCGCCATTTACTGCCAGACCATCGATAGACCATCTGTCTATCGACTTAAAAACAGGGGTTTAAAAGATTAAAGGCGCTCCATTTTTGATAAAGATCTTTCCTCGAGGCAAAAGTAATCTGGCTTTGGTGTTTCTCCTACAGGCCAAAACCTCCCCTGCGGGCAGGTAATGAGTCAAAGCATCTGTGTTTGGACGCACCCCTGCCCCAAAGGAGGGATAAGCAAGAAACCCACGAGGTCCTGAGACACACGCGGGCTGGAAGATATGGAGGAACTTGTGAAGACGTCCTCAACACCTGGCCCCATCGATGCCCTTGCATCCTAACCACGGCCCTTCAAAGTATACTTTTCCTCGTGCCCTTCGACCGTATTCGAGCCCACACGCCATTGCTTGGAGTTTCGAGGAGTCCCCATCGCCTTGCACCTTTACGCCCTTGCATCTCACCACGTGGAAGAAACTCGTCCCGGAATGCAAGTCATCCACGGACCGCCTTCTACAGCCCTCGAAAATCTGCTAAGGTAAAGTGCCCTGGAAGAGCCCCATTTCAGTCACGCTTTGTCTCGTAATATTTTCTTAAGAGAAAGCCAAATCTCCTTGTCTAATGTCCGTGCGCCTCTTGCATCGGCAGTATTAATTTTATTACTCCTTTGCACCCTCAGTGCAGCTTCAAATTCATTATTCTTTTGTCTATTTTCATTACTGGCGTATAATGTGCATATCTCTTCATTTCAGAGGGATCCTATCGTGGAAGCTTCTCGACTGTGGCTGGAATTCCCCAGTTTCATTCAATCCTACTTGAGTTCCTTTCCCGATACTAATGTCATTTATGTAAATACACTACTTTAAATGTGCCACGTGTTTTATGTAATATTTCCTCAGTAACAAGAGCCCTAAGCTCATATGAAAATTCTCCTTTGTTTTCCTCTATTTTTACGTTTTCCTGTACTCCACGAAGTCAGAATCACAAGGCTAAATTAACTTAAATTGTTACAACCTGTCTCACAGAGATATTTCAAACTAAAACTACGGAAAAACAAGAAAAATATATATATATATATATATATATATATATATATATATATATATATATATATATATATATATATATATATATATTTATATATATTGTGTATATATATATAGATATGTGTGTGTGTGTGAGATAGATGCAGAGAGATCAGAGAGAGATACTATATCACTAATAGCATATTCCAACAAAATCTGAATCCCTTGAAGAAATTCCGTTTGATCTTGCAATATATCTAGAAAAATGAAATTTATAATCAATCATTTAAAGGATTTATGATAAAAAAATTTTCAAACCCAATACCAAATGATTTACAAGGTGAACCATTAACGACTAGAATTTTAAAGTTCATTTTTTTACTGATTAGCTGTATAATGGCAAAGAAAAGATAAAAGAAAATTGCCAAAATTAGTGCGAAATTGTTGACGACATTTCTAACCTGTATTTACTGATGATTATTATCACGA
>NC_089749.1:24222661-24250161 GCF_040412425.1 Macrobrachium rosenbergii
GTTTTCTTATTTTTGAAATTTCCTAGTCGTCTGTGGTAAGGTTCTTTGGGTGTCAAATTTTATAGTCCTCTCCGATTTCTTTAAATGTCCAATCTATTTCTCTGTGCTGAGGTTTCTTTGGTTGTCATGTTTCCTATTCTTCTGTGATGTGGTTTCTTTGTGTCAAATTTCCTAGTCCTTTATGCTGAGGTTTCTTAGGGTGTCAGATTTCCTAGTCTTCTGTACTCCAGTTTCTTTAAGCGTCAAATCCCTTACTCGCATCTATTGAGGGTTCTAGGGCATAAAATTTTTTAGTCCTATTAATTGTGATTTCTTTGAGTGCAAAACTTCATAGTTGTATATGCTGTTGTTTCTTTGGGTATCAAATTTGCTAGTTCTCTGTGCTGAGGTTTCTTTGTGTGTATAATTTCTTGGTCGTCCATTCTGTGGCTTATTTGAATGTCAAATTTTAGTCCCCTATGTTCAGGTTTCTTTGGATGTCAAGTTCGCCACTCTGTGCAGTGGTTTCTTTGCGTTGTAATTTCTTTGAGTCAAATTTTCTAGTCCTATGTGCTTCAGTTTCTTTGGATGTCAAATATCCTAATCCACTGTGATCTAGTTTCTTTAGGTCTCAAATTTCCTACCCGTATGAGTTGAGTTTTTTTTTTTTTTTTGGGGGGAGGGGGTGTTCAATTTCCTATTCTTCTGTGCTGAGGTTTCTTTGTGGGTCAAATTTTCCATTCACCTGCTGTATTTTTTGGTGTCAAATTCTTCATGTTGTTGGTTGGCTGATAGCTGGAAATTTAAGATTAAAATGGCCTTATGCTGGCACAAGATCTTATCTAAAGGTAAGTGGAATAGGAACTGAGAGGTATAAGAAATTGCCAACCACAACTAAATCATTTTTAGGGAATAAAAACTGAATTGCCATTGTCAGCCTAATTGATATCTGAAACAGAAAATTTTGTCGAAGGAAGTTTGAAGCTTGCACTTCATTAATATTCCAAAACATATTTCTAAGAAAATTGGAGAAGAGAAGTAAACTTAGTTTCGAATCACCGAAAGCGTTTAATGGTTTAATATTTTCTCTCCATCTCAGGTCAGCATCTCCGCTGAACATGGTTCTTCTCTGCTGTTGCCAAAAGTAAGGGTCGAGTATTTTGTAATAAAAAGTTTACGTGTTAAAGAGAGAGAGAGAGAGAGAGAGAGAGAGAGAGAGAGAGAGAGAGAGAGATCAAAAAAAGAGAGAAATAGTGGGTCCTGTTTTTTAAAACTTTGTAAAAAAATGAAAAACTTTGCAAATGAACTGAGATACTTATTATACTCTCTTTACTTTTTCATAAATAGAAGCTTCTGAATATTGTTGCTTACCTTTACTTCATATACCAACAGAGTTCCCAGCTAGATCGCTTACGCCTCATTTTGTTCCAGAAGATAAGTATAGGTGCCTGTAACTGCAGAAGAAAATGCGCACACAAACCTGTGAAAGAAAATCTAGGTAAGTCCTTGAGAGTTTTTTAATAATGCCAATTTTTTGCTGTGTCGCCTTAGGAGGGACAATTTTAATTATTTGTTAAATGTTTTCATCCACATTCATTTAATGAAAACAATACCATCTTGCATTTTGTGAAAGTAGGTAGTACTAAATGCTTTTAGCACTTCCTTCTCCCTATTACTTTCAGTTCATTCCCTCTGGTCTCTTTTGCCTTACTGTCCTGATTCTTCAGCTTTTTGGTCCTGTTAATATAATAATAATAATAATAATAATAATAATAATAATAATAATAATAATAATAATAATAATAATAATAATAATAATAATAATAATAACCGTCCAAGTGCAGATAATGCACCGTAAAAGAAGAGACCTTAAACCGTATTGCAAGCAGATGCCCACCACTAGCGCAGAACCGGTATAAAATGAGACATGATGCAGTGGCAAAAGACCATCTTCATTGTAAAAAAAAAAAAAAAAAAATCAGATAGAACAGCAACAGGAGCCGCGAGCACCAGCCTGAGGGAGCTGTAGAAAACGAGCAGGCGCAAGTGCTCTCGGGCTACAGTATCAGCACACAGGATGATACAAGCTCATCCACCAGACCTGGTTTGACAGACAAAACTAAAAAGAAACATCATTCTTAGATGTCGCAGTACTGCAGGATTTTCCAGTAGGGGTGGTGGTCATAATCACCGCAGCACTAGGCACAATACCCAAATCCCCGAAGAAAAACTCTGGTAAACCTGAACCCCAAGCAGTTCCAGGAATCATGTAGAAGACCAAGCTACTAAAAGCAGAATGTGTAATAAAAAAAAAAAAAAGTTATGAACTGACTGCTTAAATTGTCCATTAAAATTTAGGTCAGTTATTAAGGAAATTTATGTCCGTCCAAAGGCTGCGTCTTGAAGAAAGCAATATCCAAAGAGGAAGTGACTGCTGTTGTATTAAAAATATTGGACATACTTACATTTGCTACATCATTCAGGAAAGTTTCATAACAGCTCAGAGTATACATCGTGATCTGAGGATTATGCAGTTTGCCATATTTATTATTCTCTTTCATTTTTCTGTAACAATCTCTTTCTCCGCCTTTCTGATTGTGTCCCTCTTTTCCACTTCTCTCGCTTAAAGAAAATTATTACTTGCCATATGAAAGTCAAGAGATGATAAGTTTCTATACCTTCAAAAGCACCCAGTTCTTGATTTCACTTAACAGGTTCAAGTACAACGACGCAAGAGCCAGAAAGATTTTCAACTGTGGGTTCTCCGGTAACAAATTCAGAAGAATCTTCAGCTGCACATTTACTGAATGTTTCCTCATCCATCAGCGAAGTGTCAGGATCAACATTAGATGTACTCAAAGGTTCGTCAGTATCAAAGATGAAGACTGATATCTCAGTGACAAATCAATTTCCAGTCTCATCAGATGGGCATTCGCCACCTCCAATTTCAACTGAAACTGCAACCTCTGATCTGTCTACATATTTGCCAGTAACAGTACCATCAACTCACTTATCATATTCAGAACCAACAGCAAATGAGTCATTCACAGGACCACCATCAGTGGATATGACATCAACAAGACCAACATCAACAGTTACAACATTGACAGATCCTCTGGCAACTGTTATAACATTAATAGGATCACCAGGATCATCGACATCTTCAGAGCTACCAACAGATAAGACTTTAACAGGTCCACCATCAAGAAATGTAACATTAACAGGACCAGCAGCAACAAATACAACTTTAATAGGGCCACAAGCAACGGGTGTATCATTAACACAGCCGGTTACATCTTCAGGATCATCAATCTATATGACATTAACAGGAATGTTGGCAAATCTGTCTTCAACTGCACCATCAAATGGTGGATCACCAGGTGGATCATTGGGAAATCTATCCCCAACTGCACCATCAATGATTACATCCTCAGCAGAATCATCAGTGAATCTTCCATCAACAACACCATCAACTCTCATATCTTTTTCAGGACCGTCAATAAATGAAATATCTACAGGACCACCACCAACAGATGTGTCATTAACAGGGTCTCCATCGGTGAATATGACATTGACAGGGCTACCATTGTCTTCTTCAGGACCACCAACACAGGGTATATTAACAAAACCATTAGTATCTTCAGGATCATCAGCACATGTAACATTTGCAGGATTGACAACAAATCTGTCATTACTAGTTCCATCAACTCATTTGTTATCTTCAGGAGCATCAGCAGACATAACACCAACAGGACTTTCAGCAGATATGTCATCACCTTCCTCATCAAGTGGTCAGTCTTCAAAAGGAACACTGGGAAATCTACCATCAGCAACATCAACTGCAATGCCATCAACAGAACCATCAGGATATCTCCTTTCAACATTGCCATCAACTCTCATGTCACCCTTAAAACCATCAGTGGGTGAGAATTTAACAGGACCACTATCAACAGATGTGACATTAACAGGACCAACATCAGCAGTAACTCCATCAATAAATATAACATTGACAGGGGCACCATCAATGGCGATAACGTTAACAAGACCATCAGCAACAGATACAACAAATGTATCTACCACAGGGTCTCCATCGGTGAATATGACACTGACAGGGCTACCAACAACTGACGTAACATTAACAGGACCATTGTCTTCTTCAAGACCGCCTGTGGATATGATATTAACAGGAACACCAACATCAGCGGATATAAAACCAACAGGACTACCAGCAAACACGTCATTATCGTCCCCATCAAGTGGTCAATCTTCAACAGGAACATTGGGAAATCTACCATCAGCAACATCAACTGCAATGCCATCAACAGAACCATCAGGATATCTCCTTTCAACATTGCCATCAACTCTTATGTCATCCTTAAAATCATCAGTGGGTGAGAATTTAACAGGACCACTATCAACAGATGTGACATTAACAGGACCAACATCATTAGTAACTCCGTCAATAAATATAACATTGACAGGGTCACCACCAACGGCAATAACAGGAACATCGGCATCTTCAGAACTGTCAATGAATTTAACCTTAACACCACCAACACCAATGGATGTGACCTTAACGAAACAGTCAGCAACAGATACAACAAAATCAGGCTTGGCAGCAACAAATGTATCTTCCACAGGGTCAATGGCATCCTCAAGATCATCAATAGATATGACATTATCTCCATCTCATACATCTACTTCAGGACTATCAGTGAATACAATACAGACAGGACCATTGGCAAATCTATCATCAACTGAGCCAACAAATGGTTGGTCATCAACAGAAACAATGGGAAATCTGTCTTCAACTGCATCATCAGCAGAATCATTAGGCAATCCCCCATCAGTAGTGTCATCAACTGATATTTCATCAACACTGCAATTAGATTACTTGTCATCAACCTTTCCATCAACAACTCAACCAGCAACATCCACCTCTGGCTTACAAGGTTTGAGGTCATTGAGGGTGTTGGCCAAAGAAATCATGGACAATTCAACTTCTGAGCTTTCAGGTATGGTATCAGACGCTGAAGACTCTTTGACAAAACGTAGTGAGAACACCACTTGGAAACAAATGACTGACACAGCTCCTCAGATCAATGTGACATTCATTTTGAAATTTAAAATCCTGATAGAAAGATGGATGATTGACATCCAGCGTTTGACCTATGAAGATATCTATATGATCCAAAGTATGACTGAGAGAATACGTGTCCTAAGGGTTGAAATACAAGCTGGATCTTTAATTATATATGATAAAAGTATATCCTCGGTGAAATCTACCATAAAAGTTACAGCCCTTTTTCTAGGTTATTTATCAAGAGCAATTGAGGAGGAAAATAGACAAATGACTCTGAGTGCCTCATACACAACGGTTACACAAATAAATGTAGTAATAGGATACATTGCAGATAACTTAACTTCTCTGGAGCACATAGTTTCACAACAATCGTCTTTTGATAGTAATAGTAACCTTTCCATAACTGTTATATTCAAAGTTATGCATATAATTCAGCTAATAAAGGCATCAGGATCAGGGGCAATGACACAAGAGATGTTATGGACGCTGGAAGCATATTCACGTGAACTAATGAAACTCTTTGAACAAGTAAACAGTGGACTAACTTTGAGCTATGAAAGTGTAAAATACATAGAAGATGTGCTTATCTTAGTCCAGTCATCACGAGCAGTCATTGATTCTTCAATAATGAAAATCACAAGTAAAATAAATGCACACAACAGGATATTGTTATACAAAGAGCTTGTATCTGCAACTAAAGTTATAGAAGAAAGCATAGCAAGCATAAATGCTGCTCAAGAAACTGCAAAAGAAAGTTCAACTTATACAGAGTATGTTATTCCTGAAAACTTCACCAATGTTTTCATGTTACTTCAATCATCCCTTGAAGTCCTGTCTGAAGAGCACATTACAGTTCTCAAATCTTTTGAAATAGTTGCCATGGAAATTATTGAAATGTATAAAACTTCCAAAGTTGACATAGTAGCTTTTGACTCTTTTAAAATCTACAACAGAGAACTTATGCAAAGAGCATCAGTCTCATTTGAAGAGTTATCAACTAGGAGCTCCTTTTTCATGGCGGCTGAAATTACTTACAGTGTCAGGTATTATATTACATATATCATTCAGATAAGCCAAGAAATTCAAAATAAGACATTAAGTGCTAGTTCGACTCAAAATGTAGATCAAATTTCAGTGATCAAATCTTTCCTGTCATCGCTTGTTATGGAATCCTTGACAGAAACTCACGTTGTACAGCTGAAAACGTATTCTGTTTATTTACGTTCAGTTTACCAATCCCTAGACTCCAATATCGTTGCCATCAGTGGAATTCAAGAGCTACTAGAGGTAGCACACAATTCCTCTTGGATGATAGAAGAGAGGGTAGTTATTATGTCTAAAATAGAAGACCAACTGATTACCGTTGAAAGACTTGAGGCTACCATAACAATTATGACAATTTTAGAAAGGGAAATTTTTACCTTGACAACAAGGATTTCAGATTCAAGCTACCAAGACCAAAGCCAAATATCAAACACTGCAGAAATTGAAGTCGTCATTTACCAGCTTTTGGAGCTCCTGGTTAAATTTTCAAGTAAATATTACATGATAACCGAAGATGATGTGATCAGAATTCAGATGTACCGCACCAAGTTTATCACACTTTCCAGGAGCATTCATTCATTTATGGAAATCAAAGGCCTCAGAAAATTAACCACGTTAATTCAAACAACTAAAACAGTTATAATTGACGAGAGGAAATCCCTTGTCAATTCATTCAAGGCCAAGGAATCACTGGACATTTTGATATACATGCATTCCTTCCTTATCAAGCTCAAATCCTACGTCTTACAATTAACGGATTCACATACTTCCAGCTCGACAGTAGCATATTTGATGGTCGTGGAAATGAAAAAACAGTTAGCTTTCTGGAACCAAGGGGTCCAGTACATTCAGAGGTCTGCTGTTGATGAGATGCTAGGAATCTTTGGTACTTTCCAAACTCTAGCGTTACCTGGTTCTCACATGTCAGGTATCAATGATTTATTTTCCTTGATAGCTTCTGTGGAAGTTAGCATAGAGGAAGCAAAACACTCTGCACTTTTGGCTGATCAAAATAACCAGATAATCTTTACTCAGCAAAGTGCCTTTAACCTCATATTAGAATCCATGGATTCATTACAGCAGCTATCTGAGCTCAATAAATTAGCAAGTGGCGAAAGCATAACCCGTACTGAAGTATCATATCTTATGATTATCATAAGAATGATTGTCAGGAAGACAAGTGCAATAACACTCGAAGATATTTCTGAATTCCAACAAGCACTGTCGGTTCTGAATCAGTTCATAATTGCTTTTGAAAAGGGACAGGTCGCTGGAAAAATATCCGGATTAACAGAGAGCTTGAATGAAATTGTAAATGCTAAGACGTCGTTTGAGAAGAGAATGGTGACAGTAACGATCAGTAAAGTGAAAGTATTGTCGGCGATACTCTTAATTATTAATAATACCATGTCGCTTTTGGAGAGTGTAACAATTAACGAAAGTGCAGTAAATGAGACGGATTATGAGATAGTAAAATCTGAAGCTATTGATGATTTTTTCAAATTCCTCTTAAAAATACAGCTCCAAGGAAGTTCAGTTACTGAAGAAGATCTGCAATATTTAATGTTGATAAAGTTGCAGATACAAAATATGGTGTCATCTGCCAGTGAATACAGTATTTTTAGTGGTTATAGTGTCTCTATTACAACAGTGGTAGTAACAGTCAAAGAAGTAATGTATTCCATAACCGAAACTATATACAAGGAGGAAGCATTAGCCAAAGAGAATGAAAAACTTAATTCAGTGACAAATATCTTTAATATCTTAAATGACATTGTAATGACACTAGAAATAATCTCAAAAATGGAAATAGGAACCTGTGCTAGTAACGTAACTGTAGATTTCGAGATGTTCTCATCAATAATTAACAACATTTCAGGGGATATATCGTCTTTCACAGATTCCGGCGGTCTGGTGCATATACTGGAGACATTATACACAATTCAGGAATGTAAAGTAAAACTAGAGGGAACAGATGAACTTTTATCATCAGCAAGGTCGACACTGGTAATAGTGGAAAGTTATACAGAAGAACTCAAAGCAGATATGGCTATTTCACTCAGTATACAGCAGTTAGGTGATGTTTCACGGGCAGCAAATGACATTGTAGTAAACCTTGGACATTTCATTGATGAGATAAACCCGGAGATCTTACTTGGTGAAAGTAATACTGAAATCGAAGAGACAATACATTGGCTGGATTCTCTGAGCCTCAATGTTGATTTGATCACTGGTGATGTACTCTCAGAAATCAGCGCTCGATTTGCCCACATTACATCCATTATAATTGCGTCAGAACACAAGGGTACAGGTATTGGTAACTTGTTAGCCTTAAGAAAGGCCATAATGAGGCTTGCAGAAATGTCTGATATCCGTAGAAGAGAGCAAATGGACCGTCACATTGTAATAAGACAGATTAGTGAGGTTCAAAATAGAATATATTTGCTGACGAGCATAAAAGAAATTTTACTGATTAAAATTACAGTGATTACTTCCACTAAGATTATAACAACAGTGCCCAATTCAGAGGTAATTTCAAATGTCAGCTTGATTATAAACAGGATTCTCAAACAGTCTGTTTTTGATGTGAGTGAAACAGAACTCAACATAAGTATCAGTGCATTGCAAAACCTAAATGTAAATGCAGGAGAAGAGATTCCTGGAATTTTTTCCTTACAGTCTATGGTTGAGAGATCTGTTTACACTGCCCAATCAGAAGCCCAATTTTTGATATCTACTCGGGAAGCAAGAAAATCTCTTGACATCTTATTATCATCAACAAAATTATTGTCTGATACTGAAAACCAGTTGCTGGCAATGGTGAATTATTATCGAAGTGAAAGTTTTGATGGTGGAATAAGTTCTTCATTTGTATTTAGTGACCTCTTTTTTCTCTTGGGGAAACTAAGCAGAAATGAGGAACTATCCTATTCTTTCATCAAAATGTTTGAAATTCTCTTAGGAAACCTGAAATCTTTCAATCTTCAGGTGAAGATTGATATGAAGATTATACTAGAAGCTCTAGAGCTTACCAGATCTGCAATCTACACCATTGGCCAAACCCTGAATTATGAGAGACAAGTCTCTGAGAACAGGATGAGAACTGTGCTTTTAGAGAGATCAAGTTCTGTATTATCACAGACTCAAGAGGTATTGTGGTTCCTATATAATGGTCATTCCACAAATGGAGAGCAATTTGAGGATAAAGATATTAACCAGCTCTTTACTCTCCTTACGGAAATGTCAAAATCCAGTGACATTAGTGAAGGAATGATTAGTTCTCTTGAAGAAATGAGAAATAGAGTAAGCAGCATGAATTCATCTGTTTACGTTGGTAAACACATCAATGGCATAAATGAAGCGATCCAGAGAGCAGGGTTCTTGGAAATCAGCATCAAGGAAAAAATGTCATCCTCAAGAAAATCAGTTGAACTTCTGGCTAAGAAAACTATGACAACTAAAATCATCAAGATTTTTGAGCAATTTAGCAGCACCATAACATTGTTCATTTCTTCTGCTGACATACGAGGTACTGAGAGAGAAGTTCCAGAAGTGTCTGATTTACTGGAAGTAATAAAAAACATAGATATGAACGATATTTCAGTGGATCAAATAACAACTCTTGAAGAGAAAGTAAAATCTTTTCGGAACATTACTGTAGAAGCAAATACAAGGATCGCAGGATTAACCGAACTAAAATCTATAGTTCTTTCCAAAACTGAAGGTACGAAGCAAAGCACTGAAGTCTTTTCTGCCATTAATGAAATATCAGAGTACCGTAACTCCCTGATGATGCTATCTTCAACATTTTCAAATTTGGGTGACGAGTTATACAATATTACAACAAGTGACTTAGACAGCACCAATGAAACTGGATTAGTATCAGACCTTGTGAGGTTCACTGAAGTCAATATTTCAGGTTCCATTGCAGATAACGTGAAAATTCTGGAAGATGTGACTGAGAAACTGAGATTCACTAAGAGAAAACTCATAATTAGCTCTAAGTCATATGTAAAGATAATTGAAAACATAAAGAGATCTAGAGGGGAAATCAGTCTTAAATTAACGACTTTTACATTCAGGTATCAAAGGCGGTTACAATTTACACTTTTTACAGAAATGTGGAGTGTACTGAGTTTTGTTTCAAAAATAACAATAAAAATTACTTCAGGTACTTTGATAAGTACTGAAGTAAACAATGAAACTCGAGAGATTATCTATAAAATCATTACAATGCTAAAACGTTTCAAGGCTAATGTTGTTGACCTGAAGGAAGAAGATCTCACCTATTTTAGGGAGAATGTCCAGTTATTCACTGTACTTCTTAACAAAGGAATTGTTGTAGAGGAGCTCTCGCAAATTGCAGATTTGAGTGCAACAGTTCTGCAGTCATACACAAGAGAGATCGAGACGATTAAAACAGAGGCAAGAAGAGATCAAGTTATAAAGATGCAATCCATGCAACAGTCAGCTCTAACTTATACTCTGTCAGTACTGAAAGAAATCTCTCGAAAAACAGTGTCCTCCATGACGTCATACGAAGAAATCAAATCCCTTGAAATAGAAAGAATACTGTACACCTTATCCCTAATTAAGGAAGGACTTATTCAAGAAAAGGACGTTACATTGCTTCATGGCTACACGGAAAGCTTGGCCTCCTTAATGACTACTTTTACGTTGTCTGTGAGAGTTATTGATCTTCAAGAAACTATTTCATTGGCAAGCAAAATCGAAGAGTCAGTGCGGAAAGCCTTCATTATAGGATCTTTCGACAGCTCATATTCTGAAAGAGTTTATGAATTAAAGCTGTATAAGTCAATGTTAATAGAAACTTCAGATGTACTTGGATCATTAGCCAAGACTGAGGGGGATGGAAGTGGAGGAAATTTCTCCCATGTAGTCTTCGCGGAGATATTTTCATCCATTGAAAGATTAGAAACGGAGTATTCGAGAGAGACTGTATCTATCCTGAGTAGCCAAATAGAAGTCTTAAAAGCAGTGACGGTTAATATAACAAAAAACACAAGGGTTTATGGATTGCATAAGCTCCATAGAAAAACAACATCTGCCACTGTATCTTTAGAATTGAGTATTTCCCGTTCATACACGCTTGAATATGTTTCCATACAAATTTCCAATCTTGAAACTGGAATAGAACTGCTCACAGAAATAGAGTTAATAACTAAAAGGCTCTCTGCAAGATACGAACTGGCTTCCTTTACCTCCTCTCTTTATTTGAGGGTAATCAATGATACCATATATTTCTTACAGTCAGTTGAAACATATACCTTAAATGAAATTGTAGTTCTAAGGGAATACATAGGATCGCTGAACACATTAGAAAAAGGGACTGCAAATGAAAGAATCGAAGGGCTTGATATTTTAACAAGGTACGTTAATATTCGTAAAACATCATTCACGAAAATACTTGCTCAGAAAACACAAGTGTTGAGGTCAGAGAAACAGTATTTGTATACAAGTGCAGCAAGTGGCACAGTACGAAAGGCGTATGGTAAATTAAGTGGTCTTAGAATTCATAACACGAATGACGATATAGAGGAAGTTGAGGAAGTAACCAGGTTTAGCTTGTTCTTAGGTTCTATTAATATTTTATCGGTATCAGCCATTGAAATATCAGAACTTAACACTCGCATGGACAGCTTCTTTACCGCAGTATTTAACACTAAGGTGCAAAATATGGCCTATTTATCCATAATCATTGAGCAACTTACTTATTTTATGTATGTTGCAGATATACAGTTGCGAGCACAAGAGAACTATGAAAGTGAAAGAAGAATATTTATCAATCTTAACGAAAATCACGCCGCCATAAGAGCAACGTCTTCTATCTTATATTCCATAAAGCAAAGAATTTCAGTGCAAACTGTTACATATTATGAAGAAAACTTTCTCATTACAGAGCTGTATAACTTCCTCATTTCATTCATTTATGACTTCCAACAAATCCCGAACGATTTCAGCCTGAGGCTTAGCAGTTTCAATTTCTCAAGTGTGGTGGTTTCTCAGGGAGCAGGTATTGTCTACCTAACGGAAGTTATTAATTTAATGGATCAGTTTCTCTTTGTTGAGGAGCAGTCATACAGGAGCATTAAATTCCATGAATCCATAGCTGCAGGAAAGGAACTACAGAATTCTGTATCATTACTTGTCAAAACACTTGAGCTATTCATTTGCATGGCTGATCCAGAAGTGAAGGAAGGAAATCTTCCAACTACTCCATTTTCTAATTCCAGCTTTACAACAATACCAGCTAACTCATCTTCCTCCATACTTAGCATAGATGTGCCACCCACTAATGCCCAAAGTTCAACTGAAATGGGTTCTACATCAGATGAAGAAAACAATGAAACTGATAGTGAAGGGCTATTAAAAATGTTTCAGGAAATTATGGCTAGTATTGCTAAAATGTCAGTAAACTCACATGGCTTTGCACATGAGTCTTATGATGCTGCAAATCTAATAAGAAGATTCGTGGAAACTGACTTGAGCTTGTTTTTTTCAAAATCCAGATGCCATTACACAGAAACAGAGTTATCACAGTTGAACCAATACTCAGTGCAAATAACTGCGTCTATTAATGAAATGGAATTGAATTACCAAATTGAAATGAGGTCTGCAATGATTGAGGAAACATCAAATACCTTAAGGTCTATCGAGAAGAGCATCTCAAAAATATCTGCGTTGCAGAGAGGACCCGTTACCATTCACTCTACTATCTCGGAATTAAAGGAGACTCTTCTCAGCCTCACAGGTGTTCATGTCATTACTAGAATGGAGATAAACACCCTTACAATGTACTCTTATCAGCTAAGTGCAGCAACTGCGTCATCTAATAATATCACACTAGATTCAACCGAGATTAGTGCCCTTATCAGTTACTCGCTGAGATTTGTGGAATTCTCATATACCTCTCTTGCCTCTCTTGTAAGTGCATCGAAGGTAATCAACTCAGTGCCGGAGGAAAATGCAGACCTTTCATATTTTACCGCTTTTTCTTCCAGTTCAGAGTCAGTGAAAGCTCAAAATTCATACACTAGTGAAGAAAGATCTGTCATAAGGGAAATCAGTCAAGTTTCCCAGCATACTTATATTCAAAAGGAATTCCTTGGCCTTCTAACTTTTGCCTTGGAATCTTTAACTATACAACAGAACTCAGGTGATGCTGTAACTTCAACGTCTGGAATTTTGAGTGCATCTACCAGCAGCACAAATGTTAATGAGGCACAGAATGAACAAGATAGTGGAGAAAGTGAATTGAGTTTTCTCCTCTCACAAATGTCAGTGGTCTTAAGGGTCACAATTACCAGCGTAGACAACATTCATTTTAGTTCTCTTACTACTTTTGCATCATACATCAATAAAATTAAATCAGTCACCGTTTCAGAAAAGTTATTAGATTTAGAAGAAATACAAAGTGTGCTCAACCTGATAACTTCAGCTGTTGCGACTTTAGGTTCGCATAATGAGTCAATATATCTGTATACTTTAGAGTCCCAGGGTTTTGTGAATCTGCAGGAGTCATCTTATTTAATAGATAAATTTAAGGAATTTTTTGCCAGATTTGATTATGATACTGCAAACAACACAGGACTTGGAGAATTAGATTTAAGTATCCTCTATCACTCTGAATCTATAACAAAGTTTATAATGCATTATAGTTTAAGGAGCTCTTCCAGTATCAGTGAAGAAACTTTGTATGGCTTTAGGGAAAGCCTTAGATTTATTGAAAGTCATGGAAGTTTTAGGGGATTTCATATATCTTATATACAAATATGGAAAAGCTTTCTGTTAAAACCTACTGTCACACACTATTATGACTTCACATACATGGCAAGTAAGTCATATCTTGTTAGATCAGAGACACAGAAGGAATTGTACCTGACCAAAAGAGCCTATGCTGTTGTCGTTAAATATTTAATTGTAATTCGGGACTTTTCAAGATCATTCAATGGAACTTCTCAGTTTGTGTCTCATTCAAGAATTCGACTGTTGAAAATTATCTCAGATTCTCTTCAAATTTCGAAGCAATGGAGTGAGGGAAAAATTAAGAAGTACCAGATCATCACTTATGAAAAGTATTTAGCTGAACTTTCACAGCTGCTAATTTTGCTCCGGGGAACTGAAATTACAGAAATCGCTACTTTGGAAAGAAGCTTGAGCATCGTCCAGCAAAGAATGGAAGTAACTTTAGAAACTGTCGACAGGGAAACTACGGAAGACCAGTTCGATGCTCAAGTAGATGGACAACTTGAATTGTTCTCTCAAATTAATTCTTACCTCAGAGGGACAACATTTGTTACTACTATGAATAGCTCAGAAATTCTACATGACTCAAGTAGAGAGGTCAGTTACCTTCTTCAGTTGCTCAACAGTGCTTCTGGGAACATCATGACCATTGACTCAGGACACATGTTCTCAACCTTTGCCTCTTTGGTGTTTTCACTGAAAAACAATACCTCATTTTACTATACCATTGAGTTTAAGGAGTTAAGTCAAATGATTCAAGATGCAGTTGAATTTGTGAAAGCCACTCGCCAGGCAAGTATATTTGAGAGAGCCAAGACAACTGTATCAAGGCTGATTAGTGCTATACCGTTCTCATATAGAATTCAAGTGCAAAATAATAGAAAATCGATATACGTAGAAGATATTGCAAGTATACGAGAGGAAGTCAACGTATTCAAAAGGAATCTCTTCTCAGTGTCGAGAACTACTATTAGAAAACTCTCTAGGCAGGAATATACTTTAAAAGAAGCTATTAGAATTTATGGTGCAGACATTACTTACGTCTTTAGTATTGATGACAAATTATCCCAAATACAATTATTAGCAAAAAAATATGAAATGCAAGCAATGATGCGCTATAGGTACAACAGGGCCATTATGACTTATGTGGAAGCTTCTAAAGACATTATGGATGCAGAGAAATCTATTCGACAGATATTGGCTTCCAATAAACAACAACTTGGATCAGAAAATATGATAAATGATATTGTACAAGGAGGATTTTACTTCTTTGTCAACAAAACTCTTGATTTTATTCATCTTCCTAAAAATCTAGATGTTATAATAAAGGATTTCAGTTTTGGCTCACTAGAGATTACAGGCAGCTATAATATATTGTACCTAAATAGTATTCACAGCATTCTTAAACGTATTATAGCTGCACATGATCACTATGCATTGGTTTTAAGATACATGACAAGTGAAACCAGGATACTTAAGGTAAGGGAATTAATAAATGTTATTTTCGAGAAGATAAAAAAGGTTCCCAGAGACTATACTTCCCAAGATGGTGGTGCAGTAGACCTAGATCTAAACTTATCTAGCATCACCTCAAATATAACTACAATCACCACCACTGATTATGGAACAAGTTCATCTAGCACCGCCTCAAATATGACCTCAACTTCTGAGAGCAGTAATAGCATTACAGATAATGCAGGTTTTGGGGACTCACTTTTAGGAGTTGATGATATTTTATCAAAGATTTTAAACATAACTGATTCATTTGTCATGAATGGATTCAACCTTGAAGATTCTTATATATATGAACTTGAATACTATAGCAAAGTAGTTTCTTCCCGTTCATTTACTGTGTTGCAAGGAATCAGTGACCTCTCCAATGTAACAAAGAAACTCTCTGAAGTTTCTTTATATTTAAGCATAGCCATAGATGTATTTGAATCCGCTACTCAGGTTTCCAAATCACATAATACTCTAAATGATGTGGTGGAGATGTCAGATATGCTTAAAGTAACTATTGAGGAAATGCCAGGCAATCGAGGAACTGCAAAAATGGCTACTCTAATGAATTCTATTGAGCAGTGTTATAAGACTTTTATCAAAGGCTTCGCTTTTATATCTCAAGAAGAAGTGAATTCCTGTTTAAGACTGGTGTTTGAACTTACATCTTTGAGTGTCACCGAAGGCGAGGTCATCATTGATTCATCAGGCCTTTATTCTCTTGTATTAGAAACCAAGACCAGACTGGTGGAAGCAAATGGATTCTTCTCTGTCCATTCTTTCCATTATCGGCAAGAAATATTCAAAATGGGATACAGTTTGGATCAGGGAGATATGGCCTATTTTTGGGAAATCAGCTCAGCTTCCCAGTTATCATACATGTTCTATGAAATTGAAACTATACTACTCAAAATTGTTCAAAGATTGGGTGAATTCGGAGTTGGTAAGCCAGGTAATGTTAGCAGCAACACAGATGCTATACTACGGGATATTACAACAACCTTAAAAGCCACAGAAAACGATGCAAACAGTCTTCAGTTTAGAACACTCTTTGAATTATCTAGTCTATTAACTGCTTTACAATCTGTCATTGTAGGTGGTGATTTATTCAATGCAATGTACATAAAAGGCATTACTGAATTTATTCAGACTAGAATGGGACTATTCAGTGTTGTAAGCGAAGCAGTTGGAAGTTATGGTAGAACATGTACAAAGATGTTAATACTGCAAGAAGCAATAAGTGTAGTTAGAGATGCTACTGCAAAGACTTGGAAATGGATCTATTGTGAGACAAACTGTGGTACATCAGCTGTTACTGCCTCAAAACAAATCCTGCTAACAGCTAGTTCGAAACCCGTTTCTGATAATAACACTCTTTCAGCAACAACCCCGCTTAGTACTTCGACTGACATGCAAATGACTTCCAGTTCTGGAAACACAAGCAGTCAAACGCATTCATCAATGACAATTCCAACTAGTGTTTATTCGACTAACATTCAGACGACTTCCAATTCTGGAAGCAAAAGTAATCAAACGTATTCATCAACACTAAACATCCAAATGAGTTTCAGTCATGGAAATGTGAATAATAAGACTGATACACCGCAGACAACAACTACTAGTGCTACAACATTGAACACTACCCATATGACAGATACATTTACTGTTGGTACCCAGACACACAAAACTACCGTATACAGTACGGGAACACCATTATCAAACAACAACAGTATGTTATTTAATGCCAGTTCATTTCAAGACTTATTTGAGTCAGCTTCTGATGTTCTCATGTTTTGGACTTATGATAGTTCGTCCGTTAATTTTGAATCATTAATTAAATTCAAGAGTTTTATGAAAATTCTCGACGACTCTTGTCACACTGTTCAAGGCTTCCATATGTGGGATCAGATGTTAATATCATCAAATTTAACTTTAGTGTCCTTACTAGAAAACGTGTACCTCACAAAAACGCTAGAAAAAGCTAGAGGTGAGGAAGCATTGTTTAGATACTCAAATGTTTTAGAGACAATTAATTCCTATTTAGCCATTTTTAGGAATACCAGTGAATCATCAGATATAAACACAAATAATGATTACAATCAAGATTCAAATTCACCTGCAGACAATACAGATAGTGTCACAAAGTCCGAGCAGGAAATTCTAGGAAATGCTATGGAAGGAATCCCTTCTGATAATAACACTGAATATCACATATCCATGGAAATTAACGAAAATGTGGAACACCTAATATCTTTGTCACTACAAGTTTTGGAAAGATGGTCGGAAAATTTTAAAATCAAGAAAAATGATATTAAAGAACTAAAATCTCATAGCCTGGAACTTGCTAGTCTTCTCTCTGCTGGAGGACACCTAATAAATAGCAGTGGAAGTCTCCACCGAAGCTTGGTGGACATCAAGAACTATGCAATAATGGTAATGGAAGAACTGGAGTTTTTCATGAAAGAGTCTTCCACAGAAAGATCACACGTTCTTGACTATAACTTTTTCTTGCAATCAAAGGAACTCCTTTATTTTTCGATATCATTAATAAGAATTCTGAAGGACAATAAAATGAATGTATCTGAAGAAGGCACTCCAGCTTATAACAGTTTAACTGAAAACAATACTGCATCAGTTTCCTCTGCTCGCCTTCTAGAAACCAATTCATCATCGAACTCTCCTGCAAATGTTAATTTTACAGATAGCTCTCTGGTAAGCGCTTCATCATCGTTCTTCTCTATTAGCACCAGTTCTGAAGATAGCTTGCAAAAAAGCAGCCCCATATCACCATTTACTGCTAATGACAGTTCTACAACTGGCTTTCTCGACAATGACTCGACATCATTCTCTCCTACTACACAATCTGCGAGTTCCATTGACCATGGAACTGACGACACTCAAGCAGAGTGTAAAAGACTGTTATGCAGTGCTAAGAGATTATTAAGCTCTCTCCGGCTACTTCGTGCTTTACATGCGAAAAACCCGACTACTACTGATAACTTACAGATATCATCAGCTACAAGGAACCAATCTCTAATAAATTATATTACTTCAACACCAGGCAGTGAAATGAGTAACGTAACGGTGAGTGATATAAGTCACGGTACTATTAGTTCACTACCCTCACCATCTACAGACATTCAGTTTGGAACCAGTGAGGTGACACCGTCTGCTTTAGGGGAATCTAGCAGTGTAACCAGTAGCAATGAAAGCAAGACCAGATCTACACATACATCATTGTCTACGAGAGGTCAATTAGAAAACGAGACAGGATCCAGCAAGACGATGCCATTTACCTCAAGCGACAATAATAGTACAACAGAGGATAGTGGAAATGATGATAACACTAGAACAAGCACGATGATCTCATCAACATCAGGTGGAAGTGGATCAACAATTGACATTGGCAACTCTGCCTCGGCTACTACATTTGAATTTAATGATGATACGGTGGCTCAAAGACCAGTTTTATTCATGGATGCATACCATCAAGAAAAATTTATTTACGGTGAAACAAGGTCTTCGATTTATGCATTTATCAGGGCATTAAGAAAGATTGACAGCGAAAAAGCTACTATTTTTGATGAAGTTCTAAATTTACTTGAAGAGGCTGAAAAGCTCATCAGTGATCAGTTGTACGATATGGAGAATCAGAATGTTACTGTGACCGCTGATGTTTCTAGATACTTTCAGATATGATGCGACCCTTGAGCAAAAGAGAAATGATGAGTTGATTTGACTGTATTTACCTTGCGTAAGAATTTTATTCAGTGATCCACTCTAGATATGATAACCTACTTGTACAATATTTGTAAAATTTCATATTAGGGTTTAGTTACCTGATTATGGTTGGAACTGTATGTTGTAATTATTGCAAGTTGTAAATGTCAAAACTCTTTTGGAAGATTAAAGATAGAATCTCATTTTCTGTACATCTCCCATAAAGGGAAAAAGAGTTAGAAACTTACTACACATTCTTGGCATAATGTTATTGGTACATTTGTTAGGAAAAAAGCAACATAAATAAGAATGAAACCTTCTGAAATTAAATGTTCTTTTAGGACTACTACCAGAGCTCGATGAAATGAATTGATATAACGCAACATTAAATTATCTCTATGACTGCTGTTGTTACTCATTGTCCTCTTTAACCAATAAAATGAAATTGAAGCAATCAGAACTATTTCATGTAATCCCTAAACAGATAGATGGTATGAAATTTAGTACCACAGTTGTTATTATGTATGATTCGTTCGATATGCAATAGCATCTTTTTTCCAAAGAGAATACGACTCCTCCAAGTCCACATAAAAACAATTACAATCATCACCAAACAAAGCTTAGTCTTTAATACAGAGGTCCAGCAAACTTAAGGAATTCTCTTATTAGTTGTGCTGACGAAATTTTAGTTTTCAAAGAAGAAGAGTCACAACATCCCAATACAACTGTTGCTATGTTGTGAAAAGATCACTCATGATGTCATTCCTGCGTTCTTAAGATCACATATATATATATATATATATATATATATATATATATATATATATATATATATATATATATATATATATATATATATATATATATATATATTATACACATGTATACATATATATATATATATATATATATATATATATATATATATATATATATATATATATATATATATATGTATATATATATATATATATATATATATATATATATATATATATATATATATATATATATATATATATATATATATATATATATATATAGACGTATCCTATAATGGAAATAAAGGAGATACAAAGGAGGAAGGAAAGAAATACGGGTCGTTCCTTTATCGTATGTCCTTCGTTTTCATTGTCGTATGCACCGACAAATTCTGTCTTGCTTCGTGACTGAGAAGAATACAACTAAAAATATCAAAACACCACAGCAGGTAGCTGTATCGTTTGGTGTAGTAGGCTACTTATTTTCGATATTCAGGCATTGCAGAATTGAAATGTTCTCAAGCAACTTATCTTTTTATGCTTACGCGCTTGTCTTTTGTTCCCCCTCTTATTGAATTTGATAGGAAATGGGTTTGACAATAATAAATGGTTAATATCCTAAATTATTTTGGAAGATATTATGGTACAGTAACTTTTATCGTTAACGAGTGATCATCAGCGTCCTAAGAAATGTAGATTTTGAGATAAAATCTCAGTATTATAGTTCACGGGAATGCTTATGAGCAACATTCTAAATCGATTTATTAGTTTTCTAAAAAGAAAACTATTATGCAGGCTTTGTCTGTCCGTCTGCACTTTTTTCTGTCCGCACCGCTTTTTCTGGCCGCCCTCAGATTTTAAAAACTAGTGAGGCTAGAGGGCTGCAAATTTGTATGTTGATCATCCACCCTCCAATCATCAAACATATCAAATTCCAGCCCTCTAGCCTCAGTAGTTTTGATTTTATTTGAGGTTAAACTTAGCTATAATCATGCGTCTGGCAACAATATAAGCCAGGCCTCCACCGGGCCGTGGTTAAGTTTCATGGGCCGCGGTTCATACGATGTACAGAAAACTCGGTTGCGCCGAAGAAACTAAGGCGCATTTCTTACTGTTTTCTTCTCGCCTCACCACAGTCCAAATCCTAAGATATACGTGAATGTAAGAAATTCTTCGAACAAAAATTAACTGATTCGTTAGCTATTTCACAACACTTATTCCACAAGCACGTTTTCCTTTGACTATACGAACTCCTTCGAACAAGAAGAAACTGATTAGCGTGCTCTTTCAAAACTCTTATTTCACAATTTCGCGTCCTTCTTGTCCAAGAACACTCCAGGGAAGCTGAAGGGCCAATTATATAGCTGAAAATACCAGCTGATCATCGCCATGACGAAAGCCCCCAAACATATTAACATTTATACAATGTTTCGAAAGGAGATAGGAAGGGATAAGGGGGCTGTCTGTCCCTGGGTACAAGGAAATAACGAAATTTCGACACTGCTCGTTATCAGATCGTTCGCACGAAATGCTCTATAAAACGACGCTGAATTATTATCCAGAAACTCAGGACTTGACTTCGATTCCACTTTTAGCTCCTCTGTCCAATTAGGAAGAACTTGTTTTACGTTTAGTACCTGCTGTCGGGAAGTTCTTTCTACGGAGGCATATTTTAGAAATTACGTAGGTCAAAAAAAGAAAAATGAGTAGTGAGGTCTTTTAGAAATTATGCTGAACAAGAGAAAAATTACTGAAAGAAAGAGGCCCTTATTTATAAAAGTTGCCAAACTAAAAGGAAAAATCATTACGTAACCTTTTTGTAAGACGTGATGATTACAAAACTTTGTACCTTGTTTAAGCAGTAACCCTTAAAGAACTGAAATCAGAAATTTACTATCGAGATTATACGACAAAAAATAATATGTAAGAGGGGTCGCTTTTTTAAAACAAGGGCTAAAAATGAAAGCCATAGAGAAAACACACTGAAGAGGAGTGAAAATGCAAATATCCTCGGTTAAACAAAGAATAATCATTAAAGAAATCACAAACAATAATTCAAAAGGAATAAAGGAACTTCTACCAAGAAAATAGACTAGGGAAATAAAATAAGATAACGGAAGATTATTGTTAAAATAATTTTTTACTGAAAAATAAAATAATAAAAGATTATTGAGTTAAAATCAGTTTTTGCTCAAAAATAAAAGAACTTCTAGTAATAAAATATCGAAAGGAAAAACAAAGCATACGGAAGAGTGCCGAGTTAAAAATTATTTTAGACATTGAACTCTTTAAAAGAAGCAAACATAAATTCATTACAGTAGAAAGTACACGAATTCCAAGACAACTAGCGGAAAAAAACCCAGTTTTTGGAAAAGAACATTCACAGAAGAATCGATATAAATATGTTATCATGAAAATAACACGAATGGAAAACAGAGAGAACAACAAACTAAGAAAAAGGAGAAATAAATAAAGGAAAGATGAAGCATTTGATGCCGAGAGATTTTGCTTCATTTTACAGTTTCAATGGAAACTTGATATATATATATATATATATATATATGTATATATATATATATATATATATACATATCTTTCTATCTATATATATATATATATATATATTATATATATATACATATATATATATATATATATATATATTATATTTTTATACATATATACATATATATATATATATATATATTCGTGTGTCTATCGTTACGCTACTGATGCAATAAAAACACACGAGAATCACCGAGTCAATAAACAATAACAACACAGCAAAAAATAAGATTTATGGTTGGAGGATCAGCAAATTCATAGTTCTATTGATAAAACTGATAAACTGCCGTCCTTGATTCTTGGATTATCTTATTGTTTAAAGCATTCCACACTACTACTACTACTACTACTACTACTACTACTACTACTACTACTACTACTACTACTACTACTATTGAGAAACACTCAAAGGCACTGTACAGTATCATGATCACATTGATATCATGTTCACGCTGGTATGGATATTTTTTTTCTAGATCTTCTGATAGCCATATATGAAGTTTATTTCGCTTAGACAACCAGTGCTCGAAAAATAATGATATGAATACGCGCTAAATTATCCTGATTGTGACCGATATTACTATTCGACCTATCGTATGGTGTTATTATTAATATTGTTTTTATTATTATCATTGCTAAGAAATTCACAATCTCGTTAAAAACAATGTGTAATAAAAATCCACAATTATATAGTAAATTATATCACTATGTAAAGTATATATTTTCCATAGTAATAAAGTTTACTATATTATTATTATTATTATTATTATTATTATTATTATTATTATTATTATTATTATTATTATTATTATTATTATTATTATTAATTTCGTTCTTCCTCTTTCTGATTGATTTATTTTTCTACCTTGACCTAGTTTTCTAAGGTCACGGGTCAATTTATAAGACAAAGCTTGAAAGTATTTTCCTTTAAACACCAGAACTGCTAGAGTTGCAGGTGTCTCGTCTTTATGATTTGAAACTGGCGAAGTCAAAGATTTATTTATTGAAAGTGTATATTTACAAGTAAATTCTAATTAACATTATTATTCACATGGTTATTCTCTTTATTGTTACTATTATTCTAACGAGAGAGAGAGAGAGAGAGAGAGAGAGAGAGAGAGAGAGAGAGAGAGAGAGAGAGAGAGAGAGAGGTGAAAACAATTTGAATTTTAGTCAAGGTGTATTTTTACGGGTAAATTCTAATTAATATTATTATTGAAAAAAATTATTTTTCTATAACTTTATCTAATATTATTCCAGAGAGAGAGAGAGAGAGAGAGAGATGATGAAAATAATTTGAATTTTAGTCAAGATTAATTTTTACGGGTAAATTTTAATTAATATTATTATTGAAAAATTATTCTCTTTGTTATAACTATTCCAACAAGAGAGAGAGAGAGAGAGAGAGAGAGAGAGGTAAGAAAAACAATTTGAATTTTAGTCAAGGTGTATTTTTACCGGTAAATTTAATTAATATTATTATTGAAAATTATTCTCTTTGTTATAACTATTATTCCAACAAGAGAGAGAAGAGAGAGAGAGAGAGAGAGAGAGAGGTGGAAACAATTTGAATTTTAGTCAAGGTGTATTTTCACCGGTAAATTCTCATTAATATTATTATTGAAAAAATAATTTTTTTTGGCTATAACTATTAACCAAGAGAGAGAGAGAGAGAGAGAGAGAGAGGAGTGAAAACAATATATTTTATGAAGAGCAAGCGTGTTTGTATGAGTCATTCATCCCAGCAGAACCCTCTCACGAAATAGCATCAGACACCCAGGCAACGCCAGCAAAGGCTCCTGCCACACAGGTGTCTCGGGAAAGAGGAAGTTCGGAAGTCAGGTACAGGTGTCCCGTTGGAGGGATGTCCGGGACAATGGGGGGGAAGGAGAAGGAGGAGGAGGGGATAGGAGTAAAATAGGACGGGGTGAGGGTGGAAGAGCGGTGTTGTCGGTTCGTTAACGAGACTAATCCACGTAGACTGACAAGCTTTGACGAGCAGACGTCAATTTGCGTGGCCTCTTTAGCCGCCATGTGCAGACGAGAAATGCTTCGCAACACTCTTACCATTTCTTCAATTTATTCGAGGGATGAGGTCCGTAAATCACTCTGTCCTCACAGTCGTTCGCTTCGTTTCGTCGACACCAGAGAAGACAGGAAGATTTCGTCACGGAATTGATATAATTTTGTCTCAACTGACTGGTTCATCTCAAAGATTCTTGTAGAAATGTCAATCCATGGCGGGGAGGGGGGGTTTGACTGCTTGTCTAAAGCAATTCACGTCGTATTTTACTCATTTGTTTATATTTTTATTTATTAATTTATCTTTTTTTTCTTATAACCGATCTTTTCTTTCTGTATTACGTATATATAATTATCTTCAGTAATTTCTTTCCGATGATCACGATGTTCAAATCAGTGGTCCTTGACAGCTTGTTCCATATGAATAGCGGTTTATGTTCTGAATAATAATAATAATAATAATAATAATAATAATAATAATAATAATAATAATAATAATAATAATAATAATGTGTCAAAAAACCAATATTAGAGCTTTTAGTAACTGGAAGTCTTATCCAAAATGCACAATAAAAGAAAATACATATACTGAGGCGTAGTGAAGGCACCGTAATTTTGTTTTTCATTTGGGAAAAATCTATGATTAGAGTAAAGGAAAATGATAAAGTTTATTTATTGGCTCTGTAAAATAATTCCAGTCTTATGCGTGTACACAAATACACAAACACACGTACACATATATGTATATAATATATATATATATATATATACACACATATATATATATATATATATATATATATATATATATATATATATATATATATATATATATAGATGTGTATATATATATATATATATATATATATATATACATATATATATATATATATATATATATCACTAAGCCCCACGTTGGAAGGCGAGTGAAACCGAGACTTTGAACAAGTACTGTCGTAGTTTATTCTACATTTCCAAATTCACACTGAATACAAAAGAAGTTGACAGAGATTTATTTACAAAAACAGAAGGTGGGGCGGGGTTACAGTTTGTTAATCTGGGCAGCATGTTCTTTAAACAAAAAAGACAGGGACAAAGGATCAAGGGGTAATCCAGGATGGAGATTAACATTCCTGGTAGTAGTAGCTTCAATGAACACAGTCTTTAGCAGATTTCTTTTTTGATGGTCGTTGACCTTGTAGATAACCGTTGACTTATCCCAGTTCATAGTATGGCCTGTCTTAAGCCAATGATCCACAATGCCATTATTTGATAAGCCTCTTGAAATGGTACATTTGCATTGGGAGCCTCTTACTTCAAACAATATTGTATACAGTATTCCTAGCAAAGCGTGTAATAAGATTTATATTGGTCAAACATTAAGAAGACTAAAAGTAAGAAGCTCCCAAAGCAAATACACCATTTCAAGAGCCTTATCAAATAATGGCATTGTGGCTCATTGGCTTAAGACAGGCAATACGATGAACTGGGATAAGTCAACAGTTATCTACAAGGTCAACGGCCATCGGAAAAGAAATCTGCTAAAGACTGTGTTCACTGAAGCTACTTCCACCAGAACCATCTCACCGGATTACCCTCGATCCTTTGCCCTTGTCTTTTGTTTAAAGAACATGCCCAGATTAACAAACTGTAACCCTGCCCCCACTCCTTCTGTTTTTGTATATCGTCTCTGTCAACTTTTTTTGTATTTGTATTCAGTGTGAATTTGAAAATGTAGAATAAAGTACAAAAGAGCTTGTTCAAAGTCACTGTTTTCACTCACCTTCCGATGTGGACTTAGAGATATTCTCAAGCACGCGTTCCTTTGTGTTGCATTGAAGATATATATATATATATATATATATATATATATATATATATATATATATATATATATATATATATATATATATATATATATATATATATATATATATATATGTTTTTTCACAAAATCATCATTTGTCATGATTTATCCCACTTGATTTTTGCAAATATAAGTTTAATTAAATATTCATTCCTGAGATGCAGTAACATGCATTTCAAAAGAAATACAAGTTGTTTTGTGCTTCTAAACCAAGTATATTCCCATAAAGTTTCCCAGGCCGAGTTAAGCCAATGCAAGTGTCTACGAGAACATGATTTACAATCATAGCCAGTCGTTACTGATCTGACCTGACCCCAGTAAGTCACCCCTTAGATGACATGTTTAGCAGTCACTTGCAAGTAGCACGCCCCAACTGAGAGTTCCTTCTATTGTTACTATTCTTCTCAATTCCCCAGTCACACATACCCCTTCACATTTCGCTGTTTCCCTTTGCCTTCCCAAACACCTGCGCTGCCATCAAGGGTCACTTTCTTGTCCTGACCCACACCTACATCTCCACTTGCTAACACCTGTATCCCTACCTACAAATCCCTAGACTCTCCATCTCATTGTCACCCCACTGATACCTCTTTTCTCGAACCTTTATCTGGCCACCATACAATGACCTTTCTAGGTACCTGGCCAGATTAGCGACATGCCTTACAAAGAGGACAATGGGAGACCCATTGAGACAAGGCCATCAGAAGTGTCAAAATACAACCGGCACCGCCTGCGGTATAAATACTGGCCCCGACGACCCCTTCTTGGCTAGTCTCTAACAAAAAGAAGTCCACACCACTAGAATACCTATGCTAGTTTCTCCGTTGGGTGTCTCCCAGCTTGTATAGACTCAACCTACCCATCTCCTGAAGACACGCCACTAGCCTGCCCCATGCTAGCCTCTTCTACAATGCCACTCGACACTGCTGCCCTATTGGCACTCCACGCATCCACTCTTACTATCTAGTCTGCTCTCCCGACTTCACGCCTCTGGACTTGTCCGGCTAGCCGCCTCCTACCAACATCACCCCTGCTACAACATCCCCCTGTCCTGAAGTTACCGAGAGACTACGCCTGAAACCTTACCTGAAGCAGTGCCCACACCATTACATACTGCTGCACGCTGATCTCCTATTAGCCTGCCATTGCCCTTATTCTCCATTGAACTTTCCTCTGTTGGGAACCCTGAGTG